>NC_056740.1:409860046-409975046 GCF_019279795.1 Protopterus annectens | reverse complement strand
ATTTGAGGAAAACAGATATGGGTTAGGTGTGGAAACAGTTTAAATACAAACCTTTTAAGAAAATGTAAATATGCTTTACATACACACATCAACAGTAGAATGCTATTTACAATATTTACAAGGTTGGGCTGTAGGAGGTGAGAGCTTAGAGAGAAGCTATAGAAATTGCTGAGTACTTAGATAAGCTCATAGGAAGATAACTATGAGAGTTGTAGAGCTTGGGAACCAGAGCGGGAACCCCCTTGAATTAGGTTGGGTGAAGGCAGGTACATTTCCATTTAGTGGACAGGTGCTTGAATAGTTGGGTTTTGAAGTTTTCTGAGTTTGGTATGGTTCGTAGTGTGGAGGGAAGGGTATTCCATTTTTTGTCTAGTGAGAAAGATAGTAGAAGTTGGCTAGCAGGACGTTTAGGTTTATGGATAGTAATTAAGTTTTGATTTTCAGATCTGAGAGCTCTGTTGGGTGTATAAGGGGGAAAGATGTTAGTTAGAGCGGGACATTTTGTTGGGTGAAATATGAGTTGATGTGCAGTAGTGAGTTGGAGATAGTCTAGGTAGTTTGGGAGTTCAAGCCAATTCAAGGATTGTAGGGTTAGGCAGTGATGGGTGGTATTTTTAGATTTAGAGGCAAATTTAGAGATTTTGTTGTAGCAGTTTTCTAGTTTAGAAGTGATAGAGGAGGAGAGTTTGGTTAGGAGAGCGGCTCCGTATAATAAGGAAAGAAGAAGATAAGTCGAGGCCAGAATTTGCCTGGTAGAGGTGGAGAGAAAGTGATTATTCCTATACAGCATACCTAGCTTTTGATGTGTTTTCTTAATATTTTGTTGAATATGAATATCAAACTTGAGGTGTTCATCTACAGTAATGCCACATAGTTTGGCAGAGGGGACTACTGCTATAGGTGAGTTGGTTTGACTACAGACTTTGAAGTTGTTTTTATCATAGGAGAGGGTCTTTGTGGGAGGGAATAGTAGAATCTTTGATTTATTTGCATTGAGAGAGAGGTGGATTTGGCACATCCAGTTTTCAATTGTTGAGAAGTTAGTTTGGGTTTTAGTCAGCAATTCAGAGAGGTTTGAAGCAGAGCAGACTAAGGTTGAATCGTCTGCATAGTGAATGATTTTAGCATCAGGAATAGCAGTGTGAAAGTTATTGATGAAGATGTTAAAAAGAATTGGCCCAAGGATGGATCCCTGTGGTACACCAGTTGGGGTAGGTAGGAAGGAAGAGATGGAGTTCTTCCATTTGACTGCATGTGATCTGTCTTATAGATAGCTGGAGAACCAGGATAAAGCATTATGTGAGAGATTAAGGTTTGAGAGATGACAGAGAAGGTGCTTGTGGGAAACAGTATCAAAGGCTTTAGACATATCGAGTAAAACAGTAGAAACTAAGTGACCTGAATCTCGGGCTTGATTGACAGTTTCTAGGAAAGAGAGTAGAGCAGTTATTGTGCTATGGCCTGGACGGAAGCCATGCTGGGTAGGAGTGAGAAGATTGTTTTGGGTCAGGAAAGGCATAAGTTGGAGGTGGATGCATTTTTCTAGGATTTTGGAGATTGGTGAGAGCAAAGCAATGGGGCGAAAGTTTGAGATGCTGGTATTTTTGCCTCCTTTATGAAGAGGAAGAATATAAGCTGAGCGCCAGAGTTTGGGGACGTATGATTCTTTTATGGATCAGTTGATAATGATGCTGATTGGGAGTGCAATGCCATCAGCAGCACATTTTAGGAAGGAAGAGGGAATATTGTCGGGAGCGTTAGAGCAAGGTTTAAGTTTGGACAAAAGGTTTTTTATAAAGTTAGTGGAGATGGGTTTGAGTTCAAACAGATGAGGTGAGTTAGAAGGGGGAGAGTGTAGAGCAGTTGGGTTATTATTGGGAAATGTCTTGGTGAGGGTAGTAATAGTGTCTTTAAAAAATGAGTTAAATTCAGAGCCTAGTTCAAGATCAGATTTACTTGGGTGAGGACAGGGATTATTCTTGAAGCCTGGATTGAGGAGGGAGTTTACTGAGTTCCAGAATCTTTGGGGGTTTTATTGTTATTGGACTGAAGTTTGATATAGTAGGATTTTTTTGTCTTTGGTGATTAGTCGTTTTGCACGGTTGCAGAGATGTTTATATTGGAGCAAGGTATTGTCCAGTTTATTGGTTTGGTAAAGCTTCCCTAGTTTGTTTCTGTAGTGCATAATCTGTTTTGTCACTTTGGATAGCCAAAGAGCAGTTTTAGTTTTTATCCTTTTCTTTCTTAGTGGAGCTAGTGAGTTTAAAGTATCAAGGAAGACAGAGTTGAAGAATTCTATAGCCTTGTCAAGAGGAAGGATGTTTAGAATTTGCCAGTTCATTTGTTTGAAAGTATTTGAGAAAGTAGTTGGGTTGAAGCTACTGAGGTTATGAGTTTGAATGTACTGATGCTGGTGTGGGGAGGAACTAGCTGAGCGATGCATGAAGGCCGGGAGGTGGTCACTGAACGTATCAGGAATTGTGCCAGAATTGGGTATTTTATTTGGATCTGAGACTAGGATCCAATCTATAGTGGATCCGGGAGGGTTTATTTTGTTAGGTCAAGTGATGGAGAGGATTATTTGAGTGAAGTTATAGAGGTTAATGGATAGGGAGGGAGAGGGTTAATTGATTTTATTCCAGTCAAAATTCACATCACCAAGGATATAAGTTTCATAGTTAATTTCAGTAGAGGCCCATGGGAAAATATTTTCGGGTGTAGAGATATTGTTACCGGGTGAGATATATAGGGCAATGATGCAGATATTTTTATGTTTATTTAGTTTTAGAATTCCAGCAGTTAGTTCAGTATTCTGGAATTGAGGAATTGGAATTTGGAGGAGAATTAAGGTAAGAAGGTTGGAGTGGACTAGGGCAGTGTCTTCACCTTTTTTATTTAGTCAGCCATTTCTGAGACAATGAAATCCTGGGGGCAGAATCTTAGAGTCACCAAGCTTGAAATTGGTGTACATTTTTGTTTAGACTCTGTGCATTAATTGTAAAAATCTTTAGGGTGTTGAGATAGGAGGAAGAGGGTATAGGATGAGTGTTGTTAATAAAGGATGTAGGACCAGGGTTAGGATGGATTTCACCAGTTTGGACTAGGTTGTTGAAGGAGATATCCTTTAGCCATATTGGTCTGCCAAGCATGAATTTTGGTAGATTGTAGATTGGAGCAGGTGACAGTATCTTGACTTTAGAGGAGAAGAGTTTAGGGTGGAATAGGTGCAGAGGGTTGGGCTGAATGAGAGAAGAGGAGTGGAAATGGGAGTAAGAGTGAGGGGGAAGGTGGAGTTGTATGGTAGTTGTCTTTGTAGGTGGTATTGGACAAGCATAGGTGGAATATGAGGTAGCATAGTATAGGGGAAGTAGGAACAGAAAGAGGAGGCAGGGGGACTGGAGGGTGTGATAACTTGAGGAGAGCATGTTGGAGCAAAGAGAGAGTGGTATGAGTGGTTAGGAAAATAGAGAAGGCTATGAAGAAGAAGGGGTTTAAAAAGTGATGGAGGTATTCTAGAGATTTAAGGAAAGATGAGGTGACTATAATTATTAGGTGGAGTACACACTACAGAGTTTAAGAAGGATAGCTATAGGTGGGAGGAGTAATGAAGGGGAGCTGGTATTGGGTAATTAGGCTGAGAGGGTCGGGTAAGATAGGAATAAAGCTAGGAGTACTGGGGGCGGGTGAGAAATGGGGGCAGGGTAGGGGAGCGGAGTGCGCCGTAGGGCGAATGGAGCAGGAAAGAACACTAGAGGTGAGTATGGCACAAAACGTATCAGCAAAGAGCAGTTTAAAGGCTGTAGTTGGAAGGTATGTGCTAAATATTTCCAGCCAGAAAAAGGAGGCTACCTTTACAGAGGGTGGTGTAGCAGGGGGTAGAAGATATTTACAGTCTAAGGATATTAACTCATAACCAACTGTTTGCGAAAAAATAAAACTTGTTGGGATTATAAAGAATATCTAGGATTTATATTGGTAGATGCTGTCACCTAATGGTAGAAGGAGATAGTAAACAGCAGGGATAGTTGGACCAGTCTTAGATTTAAATATATTCTAGGGTAGTGATAACAGGAGGGGGAGGGGGAGAGGGCAAACGGTCTGCAGTAGGCTGCTAGAATGCACACATTGGAGGGCAGATTAACTCTATAGATAATAGATCAAGTCTACATTTAATTCATGTTAAGCAACATACATTTACACAATCTTGTTAGGGGGTGTCTTCTCAGTAGTATTTTTCTAAGTACCAGGCAAGCTGGCCAATTCAGGGTGTCTCCAGGTGATGGCCGGAGGTATTCCTTTTGTGTTTAAAGCAGGGAAGGAGCACCTGGGATGGATTATTGTAGAGGAGAGGGAGACAACACTGAGTTAGTTAATAATGCAGATGTAGAGGGGAAGGTAGAAGGTAAGGGATGTTTAGAGAAGAAAAGAGGGTGTAACAAAGCACAGTAGTAGAGAGAGGCTATGGTTAGATGAGGCTAGAGCAAGTATGTAGAGGAAGATTAGGTTTAGGGGATTAACAATGGAAAGCAGCAGACATTATGCTATGAACAGTACAAGTTAGGCAATATAGGCTCCATTAAATAGAACAAAACATTCATTCAGCAGTTCAGCATGCTATCAGTGACCCTAGTCCATTTGAGAGGACAGGGTTATACAGCAGTAGAGCCAAATATAAGCAGCAGAAAGCAAGGGGTAAATGATAAAGTAATACTATAAAATCTCTAAACAGTGCAATATATAGTGCTCAACAGACTAACACAGTAAACTATGATATGTTCATGCTGTGCAATAACTTGTGCTGAACAGTTTTCAAAACAGTTTTCAGAACAATATAAAAGCCATGTGGTGCCCTTATAGAGACAAACAGAAAAGAAAAAGGGCTGCTAAGCCAGTAATTAAGCTAAAGGCTCTAGTAGGACCATTGATCCACCTTGAAAGAGGAATAAAGGCCTTCCATGATATATGTTCATTGGCGCCCTTTTAATAGGACATCTGGAGAGCAGACTAGGCCAGCAAAGTGCAACAGTCGGGCCCTGTATACTCAAACTAAAGTACTGCAGCTGGTGACAACATAAAGAGAGAACCACTCGTCCCAAAAAGCAGCTTACAGCTGTTAAGCCAGTAATTAACCTAAGCAAAGGGCAAATGACACAGTACAAAGCAAGCAGTCAAACAGTACAGTACATGGGGCAAAACGATCCCCCAAACCATGTAGAAGCTGTGCGGAGCCCTTATAGTTACAAATGGAAAGAAATATGTCTGCTAAACCTGATTTTAAGTGGAATGCTTGAAGAGGGATTGTTATTCCACCTTTAGAGGCTATCCGGCATTCAGTGATGCACTTTGGTTGGCGTCCTTTTACAGGACATCATTACACCAGGTTTCTGGTTGTGACAAGCCAGCAGTATTCAGTCAAGCCCCTTGTACCCATACAAAATTAATGCAGCATTAGTCAGTGTAGAAAAGAGCCCCACTCATCCCAAAAGCAGCTTGCAGTAGTAAAAAGTACATGTAAGTCACAGATAAATGAAGCCGTCAGCACGAGGTCAACAATAACCATACAACATAGTTACAAACATTGCATTGGAGTGATAGCCATCAGCACAAGGCCATCTATAACCCTAAAACACAGTTACAAGTAAAAACACGGAGATTAGCACAATAGTTGCATATGGACTTGCTAATGATAGACAGATATGCTGAAAAGACCTACCAAGAGGCAAAAACAAGCAGCTTAAACAGCAGGACCAGCACAGAGGAGCTGTGGATGCTCAAGACAGGATTTAAAAATGACCCCACAGTCTGTCGGAGATGTAAGTAAATTCCAGGAAAAAACTAGCTATGGGTGAGGGGATAGGTGGAGGAAAGGTGGTTGGACTATAGGGGTAGAAGGTAGGATGGACTAAAGGGGAGGAAAGTTGGTAGGAAGAATAGTTCCAGGAGGGGGGAGGGCTTAATAGAGGTGAGTATGGCAGAAAAAGTATCAGCGAAGAGCAGGTTAAAGGCTGTAGTTGGAAGGTATGAGCTAAATATTTCCAGCCAGAAAATGAAGGCTGCCTTTACAGAGGGTGATTTAGCAGGGGGGAGAAGATATTTACAGTCTAAGGATATTAACTCATAACCAACTGTTTATGAAAAAATAAAACTTGTTGGTATTATAAAGAATATCTAGGATTTATATTGGTAGATGCTGCCACCTAATGGTAGAAGGAGATAGCAAACAGCAGGGATAGTTGGACCAGTCTTAGGTTTAAATATATTCTAGGGTAGTGATAACAGGAGGGGGAGAGGGCAAACGGTCTGCAGTAGGCTGCTAGAATGCACACACAGGAGGGCAGATTAACTCTATAGATAGTACATCAAGTCTACATTTAATTAGTATTAAGCAACCTGCATTTACACAATCTTGTTGGGGGGGGGTCTTCTCAGTAGTATTTTTCTAAGTACAAGGCAAGCTGGCCAATTCAGGGTGTCTTCAGGTGATGGCCGGAGGTATTTCGTTTGCATTTAAATCAGGGAGGGAGCACCTGGGATGGATTAATTTGCACCATCTTGTTGGGAGGGGGTCTTCTTCTCAGTAGTATTTTTCTAAGTACCAGGCAAGCTGGCCAATTCAGGGTGTCTTCAGGTGATGGTCAGAGGTATTCCTTTTGTGTTTAAAGCAGGGAGGAAGCACCCGGGATGGATTAATTTACACAATCTTCTTGGGGGGGCTTCTCAGTACTATTTTTCTAAGTACCAGGCAAGCTGGCCAATTCAGGGTGTCTTCAGGTGATAGCTGGAGGTATTCCTTTTGCGTTTAAAGCAGGGAGGGAGCACCCAGGATGAATTCATTTACACAATTGTGTTGTGGGGGGGGGGGGTTCTCAGTAGTATTTTTCTAAGTACCAGGCAAGCTGGCCAATTCTGGGTGTCTTCAGGTATATATATATATATATATATATATATATATATATATATATATATATATATATATATATATATATATATATATATATATATATATATATATATATATATATATATATATATATATATATATATATATATATATATATATATATATTTGTATATATATATATATATATATATATATATATATAATATATATATATATATATATATATATATATATATATATATATATATATATATATATATTTATATATCTACATGTATGTCCACAAATAAACAGATACCCATATGTTGGCATATATATAAACACATGTATACATCATATATATCTACACATATATAGCAATATACCTATATGCACATGTCTACAAATATACAAACACACACACACACATATATGCATGTAAATACATGTCCCCTATATTACCACCACAGTGCTGCATGCTAAGTGTGAGGGAACAGCACACATAGCAATACACAAAGATATATATATATATATATATATATATATATATATATATATATATATATATATATATAGCTGTCAGTGTGTGCAACATGGGCGGGTATGTCACATGTGAACCCCTTGTTGGGACCACATTGCCTTTGTCTGTGAAGTAGGGAATGGGAATCTGGGGAAGTATGGCAGGTATAGTTGTGGTGATGGTCCGGGTTGGTAGATATAGAGGACAGCCTACAGGGCTGGTATGTGACACATGTGCTGGGTAAACACCCTGGATGGTGTGTGTGGTCTGTGATGTGGAAGCCCCATGGGCCCCAATATGGACACAATGGGAACAAGCCTCCCACCCACTGCTACTCACAACAGCAGTCCATGTCCCGAAAGTGCCTGGCCAGGAGGCTGAGTAGGAGGAGCATGTGGACCATGTGAATGTGTACTGGGTGCCTCAAGGTGATGTAGCACATCCCACATGTGTCTGTGGAGCCCGCTATGGAACAGACTCTGGACCTGACCTCGAGGGACAAGATCATGCCTGTGTGTGTCCCTGGGGGGGGGGGGCAACAACCCTTGAGTTGGTTCCACTTGAAGGTAGTGCTGGACCAGTACATGAGGAGGCCCCAGGGTGGGTCCCACATGTGATGTGGCCTGGTAACATGGGCAGATGAATTTGGAGAGGTGGTTCTGCTGGCAAATATTACCTAAACATGCTATTTTGTCACTGTTATAGAACATATGTGGGTAGTAATAGTCTTCACAATCCCGGAACCTTTCCAACAGCATGCATAGATATCCCTAATAACACAAAATGTTAGATGTGCAACAATCACATAACAAGGATACCACAGGCATATATGGAACCAGAGTGGCCCTGATAATGGCATGCAGGTGAATAGTCTGTAACAGGCCAGCAATGATAGTGTCCACACAGGGAACATGGCTACAAACACATAGCACAAAGTGTGGTACAATACAACATCTGCCCCACTGATAGGTAAGCTGTAGCCATACCTATTGAGTTGTGTGTACAGTTTGTTGCTGCTGACACAGTGGGGTGGGATGTCAGAGATGTGTATTAAGAACTGTGGCAACCTTGCTGTATGAGTTGCTCAGACCTTTTTCCATCTTTATGTCTTTCAGGCAAGATGTCACATGGATGGCTCCTGGCTTACTCAGCTGCTGAGAATGACATAGTGATAACCCACTTAATCCAGCACTACCCTGTCTTGTTTGGCCGGGCCACCCATGAGCAGCAGGAGCTGGCTGCCCTGTAGAATGACCTAGTCCAAAGAGTCAGTGATGTTGGACTGCACAACTGCAGTCATAAGCAGGTCCGGCATCATTGTTCTGACCTGCTTTGCAATGCCCATCAGCATGCTGATGCAGTCCAGAGGGAATCACCTCACAACAGGGGGGCCATGCCATCCATCCCCCCTGAAATATGTTGAGGAGCTTCTCACCAGCCTCGTGGCACCTGCCCGTGCGCATAGCCAACAACTGCCGGACACCATTATGGAGGTGGGTGCTACCCACAAACCAGCTGAGGAGCGTGCAGGTAAGGCCACAGGGTGCATCAGTAGAACACTGTTGTGTATGCATCTGCATCTGTACCGGTAGAACTTGCATATCTGACATGTCATAGATATAGTGTGTGCTGTATAGTAGTGATAAACAGATGTGCATACATGGTAGTATTGTGGACAGGTACTGTTGATGTTCTGTAATGCACCCACCCTGTAGCAATGCCACAGGTGTGGTCACTGACTTTGCATCTCTCACCCTCTTATGTTGGTCCCTCTAGTATACCACCAAGGCAGCAGCCTGTAGCCAGTGAGTATGGTTTATGTTGATGCTTGCCTATACACCAGGCATGTAATGGCTATGGTATATTCCATGCACACATCTAACAGACTTACCCAGAATGCATGCTGTACATGTGCATGTATTGCTACTGTTAAATACTCGGCATCACAGTGGTGACCATGATTGGGTATTGGAAGCGTATGTCAGACACCTGCAAGATAATTAACATCCTGTAATTGTGGAATGTGTCCACAGGGAGTAATATAATGGTGGGAGACATGGCCTACAGTAGGGACATGTGTGAAACATCACCCGTATACAGTGCAAGAACAGTGTATATACCAGTAGTACAATGGTAACTGTTACAGAGTTACACTATGGCATAACATATTACTGTGGTCCACATTACCAGCTGGGATTAGGCTGTAACATGTAGTGTGCAGTGTATGAGACACTACAAACTGATACACATGTGTAGGCCTTACTTGTCAAGCATCTGCAAAAAGGCTGAAGGTGGGGAGGGGGTGTCAGCATGACACACCAGTGCACTGCAGCAGGGATCCTAAGGATGCTAAGAATGGCTGTATATGCACACAGTCAGGTTCAGGAACTGTGACAGATGTAACCCTACATCCACAGCAATAGTTACAGCAGTGTGTGAACACCAAGGAATGTGCACATGAGTAGACCTTGCAATCATGCAAATTTGGAGGACATGTGTAGGGCAGACTGAACATACACTGGCAAATGCAGATGGTCCCTGCTAATATAGCCCTTCCAGGAGTAGTCACTGCTGCAGTACACATAATAGGTTCAACAAACAGTCATGATAAGGGTGTGCATACATATGCACACATGGAGTATATGCATCGTTGTCAAAATCCGCACACCTAACACATTCCGTAGACACTGCATGTGAATGTACAGGACATATGTCACATATCAGGCTTATGTACTGTTAATATATGTGGTGATGTAGTCCCATCGCAGATCAAGGAAGGGTGCATCATATCAATAAGGGTGTGTACATTCCCCATAGCCAAGGTATGCTCTGATGGGTTGCCAGTGTAATAGTATTGGATTGGTCATACATGGTTCGCTGATGTTGAGATCTGTAAACCAGACATCAGGCATTCACAAATGACATCTGTCCACATATCATCCCAGGTATGTGTTGCTGAAAAACATAGGGGCTGTGAGGATTAGAGCTGACATAACTGATACAGTACAACACATTTAGCAATGGGTTGTATACCTGTGAGGTTTAATGCACAATACATGGCAGGGTGCAGAACAGGTGCACAGCAATACTGTATATATGGGTGCAGTGGTATCCAGGGGAAGGGGCATCACCTACTAACACAGCACATGCATCTTACACATGTATACTGTTGCTAGCATGGATTGACTATAGCTGCACTGCATGTTGTTGTGTACCAGATGTTATGCATGTTGACAGATGGGTAATAGGAGGACTGTGTGCACTATCATTGTGCAGCCTCACCTGTATGTGTGTGTTTGTCTGTGTGTGTCTCTGTGGGTGGTTATTTTGTCTGTAGGGTCACTCTGGTGAAGTGGAGGGAGGATGATGCATGTAGGATGCGTGTGTGCATGTATGTGTGTTTGTGTGGGTGTCCATGTATGCACATGTGTGATTGTGGGGTTGTTCATACAGCAGTACTTCCCTTTGGGATCGTGCAGTACATGGACATGGACTGACACATGACACACCAGGAATACTTGTCATGTATGTAATCACAGGACAGCTGATAGTATAGTAAGGTCTGTAGCATGGAACATGCATTGGGAGGAAAGGTAGACAACAGGTATACCCTTAATATCGCATTCAGCAGAGAGGTGACTGACAACCCACGTATGCAGCACTACAGATGCATTGGGAAATTACTAGACAACACCAGGGAGTGTATCCATATATTACAGTTGTCACGATAGGTTGACTGAGCAGCATAGCTGGCATGTACTGAGCAATACTTACACATGACACTCCAGTGTGTGATATTATGGAGAGAACATAGTAGCCTCTCACATATACGGGCCATGCTCATGATGTCCAGACATACACAGGGTGAATGCTGAATGACAGCAGTGAGGCCATGTACAACCACTCCACTCAGGTGAGGGAAGAAATGGAGTAACAGGTCTTCTGTTATGATCACTTGTCTAGGCATTTAGAGGAATGATACATTAATGAGTGGTATTAATGAGTGTATGTTACCAAGTGTGATGCAGGATGGAGAATGCATGGGAATAAACGTGGGACTGTCTGTAATGTCATGGACAGGTAGGTATTAAGGTAGTGTTTGTGTGTGTGTGTGTGTGTGTGTGTGTGTGTGTGTGTGTGTGTGTGTGTGTGTGTGTGTGTGTGTGTGTGTGTGTGTGTACTGTTATGCAATGCTGTACAGGTCTTAAAGTGCATTTCTTGTTTTCCCCCACAGGTGTCAAGGTGGGTCAGGGTCCCTCCTACATGCAATCTGATGTTGGTGTCCATACAGACACCGAAGATGATGATAGTACTGTTGAGGCACATGTGGGGTTGTCAGGGGCTGAAACAGAGCCATCATTTGACATCCCCCCACACACAGTTTCAGTGCCTATGCATACCCCATCACCAGTTGCCATAGCGGAGGGACAGCTGGCATTTGGGGCAGTGCACAGGACAGTGTGGTAACCATGCCTACTGTGTCTGGTCAGAGCAGGCATAGCCGGATGTCTGGCAGGGCACCACATAGGTAGATGTCCCAGGGTGCTCATGGTAGGGCTGCTGGTCATCATGCCCCTGGCAGACGTGCCACAACTGGTACCACCAGGTGCATGTTTCAGGCTGTTGTGCTGGTGCAGGTACGTATGGAATGTTACACCAGACAGAGCCTGAGGTTGCAGAGGGCTGCTCTCACAGCTGCAAGCAACAGCATCCGTGAACTGTCTGGTGCCATCTGTGCTTATAACGAGCTCATGGATAGATGGTCTGGTGAGATGATGGCCCTCATCGACCGTGATATGTCTGTGCTTGAATGTGTAGTAGGAGTGGGGCAATGGCCGCATGGACGTAGGCCAGCAACACTAACAGCTGGCAGTCAATGTGGATGTGCTAGGACACCAAGGGACTTCTGTAGTGGTAGTACCAGCCCTGGCACTGCATGGGGGGGGGGTTCTGTCGACACCACACCACACCACAGCAGGCCATGAGCTATGGTCCTGGCCAGTCCCAGGAGGGACCTTGTTCCAGCGGACATCTGTCATCATCAGGGGAGAGTAGCACATCAAGGCCTGTACCTGGATGTGCCCATGGAACTCCTGGCAGGTACAGTCCACATGTCCATGGCCAGAGGCAGTGAACTGCACACTCTGCCAGGTATGGTCTGCAGCTGTCCATAAACACCTGTTTAGGGCAGCCACATGGCAGAACTGCGTGCATGCATACCCACACACTATACAAACACACCTAGGGCAGCCCAATACCTACACACACCACATCACCATGCCCAGTTCTCCTCATTACACCCCTCACACACAAACATGGTGTCAAATGTATGGCTCACCCTCAGCCTCTGGCAAACCAACAATACACACTGTGCATATGATGATACCTGTGGCACATCCTTGTCATCCATGACATTGATGCAGGGACAGGCTAATGTGGTTCTGATGCACACAGTGTACCAAAGTACTGCAGTGTAACATGTTGTCAGGAGTAAAGTTTAATGCATAAATGTCAGGTAGTGTAGCCATCCAGCAATGATGCATTATAGCTGTTAGTAACACTGGTTGATTGTGGTCTACATAATGTTATCCATTTGTGTTGTAGGTGTATATGTGTCAGCAGGAGGATGTGATGCAGTCATATTCCACAATGGGGTATGGCACTGTGGTGATACCATGGATGTGACATATCTTGGATACAGTTGAACACATGTCACAGGTTTGTATAAGTTATTGCCTGTGCCACATAGACAGGTGACCCAGTGGGACATGTATAATCTGCAACCTGATGTAGCCCCATCCACATACACGCACACTGTTACTTGGCAACACTGGAACTAGACCGCCTACCTAGGTATGTAGTGCTACTGAAGTGTGTGGCTTTCATTGCACACACCATACAGCATTTAGGGTGAGGTGTGTTCCAGGTTACGTTGCATGCAGAAAATCCCCAGACATGTACAGTATGCTAATGGGGGATGTAATGGGTGTATATGGACAATACATAGTGTGACATACCTTCATATACACATTAACAGACACATAACAGGCAGACACACGTCCGAGAGACCTGGGCCTATCACTGCTAACTAACTTGACCGTGTGTCCAGTGTGTTGCAGGTAGGCTGCTCACAGCACATGCATAACTGGGCTGGATTGTGGTATCAGTTACGGTGACAATGGTAACCATAAAGTGGTACATGGGACATATACCAGGTGTACCTTGGTGTAATGACAGTGTACACAGCACCCACATCCTCCAGTGGATATCATACTCTCTGAAAGCCATGATGACACTCTGACATACCCACCATCACACATTGCCCATGACTGCGATACAACCCATTGTATATCCCAACAGTGGTACTACAGGGATATGCATCTAATGCACATGCCACTGGCATAGTAGGGTGTTGTATTATCATGCCTCACCTATGGGCAGCAACAACACTATCTTTACTACTGTGTGGCAATGGGTATTGCAATAGGAGTATGTGGCCTCAGAATGCTGCACCCTACAGATATTCGGACATGCACAAATACACACACTTGCCAGAACTCAATGGGTATCCCATGCCTATCGACCCAGTTTTATAACACTGTTGTGCTGGTACGGCAAGGCTGGTGTAGTCGGTAGGGAGAGGAGCATAACAGGGTATATGTAATGTCCCATACAACAGCAGCCACAATGCTTTCTGAGGGACCTGTATTGTGGATTCTAGCAGCCACAACTGACTATGGCAATGGGTGTTGTGGTGGTTGTGAAGGCCCTCATGGAATTTCCAAGTACAGATGTGCTAACACACAGACACTGTTATCCTCAGTAATGCCCACGTACACATGTGTCAGTACTGGGGTGCATCACTGCAGGTGGTCATAACTGTGTACCTACACCTATTACAGATGTCATTACCCTGCTATGTTATCAGACTGGGTGGTGAGAACTGGTTACCAAGGCTGAGCCATGCTTAGCAGGTATCAACATTGCTCCAATATAACAAGTAAGCTAATTTGTGCACTGGTAAGCGAAGCCTACACTGTGTAAGCACCTGTACATTTACCCATAGCTTAGCACTGCTTAGCTTCATGCAAACTCATGCAAACCCACTTAAAGCTGCTCAAAACTGCCTTAACCACTCTGTATCAGACAGCCCTTGTTCTGCCCAACAACAAAATGAGCAGCCCTTGCAGGTCTTGAACCCATGACCATGTACACTATACTCGCAACACTTAACCACTACACCATGACCACTGTGAATACAGCTGTTGTTTTTCCAATATATCTGCCAATACACATATTGATGAGTATTGATCAATTGCCTTTACTTCCACAAATGTGTAGTACTTGTTATTAATATGACTGTTGCATCACATATGTTCTTTTATCATAATGTACAAATATCAGATACATACGGTGAGATACATCTGGGAAGGTATACTCAACCGTGATGTTTACACAAGCCAGGAATATGGATATATACATATACATATGTTGATATATGTCTACATGTACATACGCATATATACTCATACATATGTCTGTAGATACATCTGTATAGTGCATCATATATATGGCCATGTGTATATCTCTTTGTATATATGTATATATATATATATATATATATATATATATATATATGTATATATGTATATATATATATATATATATATATATATATATATATATATATATATATATATATGTGTGTGTATAGATATAGATATATGTATATATGGCTACATATGTATGCAAATCCTATGTGTACAGGTATGCCTATTTATGCAGATATATATGTAGATATCTATAACTATATGTGCATACATATCTATTCTGATATACCTATTACTGTCAATATATATGTAGATATCCATAAGTATATGGTCATATGTATCTATATCTGTAAATGTGTAGCCATATATTGCTGTGTATATGTATATATTTGAGTGTTTATATATATATATATATATATATATATATATATATATATATATATATATATATATCCATCTATGTATGTTGATATGTGTATATGTAAATATCTATATAGATATATGGATAATTACATGTACATATATGTTCACTATATGCTCAGAACATGGAGTGGAGTCCAACCTTGGCTCCAGTAGTCCCAACCTCTTAGTGCAATTGGATGTCAGGTATGTATTGCAGGTATATATGTAGACTGTTGCTACTGTATTAGGGTTTTTCTTAACTACATGTTGTGTGTGGGTGGTCACATCTGCTTTTAACATGTACGCCATTGGCTACTGACAGACATCCTAAGGACATCATAGTATAGTACCTCTGGTAGCCCAGAAATGATCCTGTGGACTACAGCCGAGATATGGCTAATAAATGTGGACAGTCTGACATGCTCTGGTCAGTCCAGAGGTATACACAGAACCCCTTAGTGGAAGACTTGTGGACCAAGCCTGACACTGTGGATGTTAACAGTCATGTAGATGGGTATATCACGTAAATACTGGAATACATATGCCTACATAGGTTAGGCATAAACAGACTCCTGTCTGTCCTTACACATAATAATGACAAAAAATGAACTAAAAGCTTATTTTCTCAATTCCAGAACCTGTCCTTGCCATGACCCTACCTAGTCTTCCTTCCCTTTATGTACCCTCAAAAGGACCATACTTAGTACCGCATTACACCTCTCTCTCCAATGTGTCTACTATGCATTTGCACAATTTTATACAAACAAAAAATGTTAATTGTTGACCTATTGATCTATAGAAATGTAAAATTGTTACTTATCTTCTTTTTAATGCAACTTTAACTTTATGCATGTATCCTAACATATGTGAATTGTTTTGCTATAACTGCTATTATATCAATATTGTTTAAAATTGTACTTGTTTTAAAATGTATTACTGGAGCTTTTTTCCTTGGGTCTCCACTGAAAATGGGCCACAAGCCCAGTTGGACAAACCCAGTTAACAAATGTCAATAAATAAATAAATAATAAATAAATAACCGCTGGTGCAGAGATCACATGGCCACATACTACCCAGTAGTTAGTGACATACATCTGTACATCATCCCACTGCTTTGTCAGAAATACATGACAGTTATGGTGGCCTGGCAACAGTACATCTGGCAAATATCTGGACATAACATCACACTGGGTAAGTACACTAAGCTGCTAGGCATGTAACAAAGCACTGTGCAAACTACAGGCAGACTGCCACAACACTGGCCTACATTTCTTATGGGGAAATATACATGTACCTGCAAATATAGCAGGCTCTACAGGCATGTTACAGCACAGCGTAACAGACACATGTGTGAAAGTGCATAATCACAACCAATGTGAACACAGCCACAGCCGCATATGATAATCTAGCTTAATATTACAGTATATGGACTGTCTGATCAACACCATCCTCATATGTGCCACTCACACACTAGCCCTACATATACTGGGCCACTACACAGTGTGGTCTGATGCCTGTCTTTGGTAGGGGACATGTGTGCATTTGGCCCTATGAACACATAAGCCGATAGGGTATCATAAACTGGAGCAGCATGTAATGTCAGATAGCACAAAACCAAGAACAATGACATCTACCACAGTCTGTACACAGGCCAAGGTACGTATTCACAATACACACACTGTCAACAATCACAATAAGTACACAGACCTCAGTACTGTACACAAAACCACAGAATGCCCAGGTTATGTCTTGAAATATAACCCCTACTATACATAGCATGTGCAGCAGTCTGATATCTCACTGGCTTGGTATCAGATATGATGTCAATAAATAATGGTGTACAGAACATATGCACCTCTTACTGCATGACATATGTACAAAGGTTGACAGAGTTGTGGCTGGAGGCACAAACACAGGGCCAATATTGGCATGTTGCTGTGATAATCTCATACATTTACTGTCGTACCAGGGTTTGCTGTGCCATATGTTCTATGAGGGATATGAAGTCAGTAACTCTCATGGCTATCACCATGCACTGACTGCAATCCTCACACTATGCTTCTGCAGTTCACAGATAGGTGCTCTTTGAGTAACATAGGAAACAAAAGGCACCACACACTGCCCAGTCTGAAGATGACCCTACAGATGGGGGTTTCCTCAAAAACATAGCACTGTCGTGACAGTTATTAAAACATGTAGACCAGCCATATCCACACACACCCTGTTAAGCCAACATTACTCCAAATGCAGAATAGCAACACTTACATTCTGTAGTCATGTCAGGCACATCCCCCTCCTGAGTGTTGGCCTGTTTTCACAATGTATGCTGTTAGAGGTAAATCAGAAATCCATCTGTGATGCTGTTTGCCAAACACCAGATCTAGGTCCTGCTCATAGTGAATGAAAAGGCCCAACACCAGCATGATGTTCCTAGATATTGGAGTGTGTTTCCATGCAATTGGCTATGGGTATGTTACCACAGCTGTTCCACATGCAATCAGCTAGAGGAGGGCTACAATTCATGCAGAGGCCATTAGCTGATCATGAGCATCACTTACAAAACACAAGCTGCTACCTAAGCAAAGCAGGTATAGTTCTCCACATCCAACAAAGAGGGAGTGAGAGAGACAGAGACAATGTAAGTCAGGGAGGGGGTGGGAGAGTAAAACCTAAGATTGTTTGTGTCACACACTTACCAGTACAGGGTTTCAAACCCCTGACTATGTATTGCTATCACATGTCTATGCAGTTATTGTATGTGCCACATAGCATACATGTTGAGGAGCTATTCAAACGTATATGTAATGGTGAGTGACATCTGCAACAGTGGTATGGTAGCGATAAGGTAGGTGTAGTACATGTGCCTGTCCACATGAACAAGTGTCAGTGTCAACACAGCCACACCCCATCACAAACTCACACACATTGACACACTTGGTAGGGTCAGAATTAAACTTCCTAACTAGTTAGTTTGTCACCGTACAGAAATGTGCAGGTATCACATGCACCACAGGGGTTATCCTAAGGTTATATGGGAAAAGGTTATGTGAAGGTGTTTGACATCAGACAGCATGCTTCAGTATGCCAATGGGAGTTGTACTGAGTGTGAATGTGGTCAAAAGCATCATACACCACACACACAGACACATGGTGCCAGTACTGACATGCATGAGTGCATTGATTCACAGGTGTATAGTGGTTGTCTGTACCAGAAGGCTATACAAGGCTAGGTGAGGGGTATATCTTGGCATCAGGCCACATGACAATGGTCTGCAGTGTGGCTCAGGGCTGTAGTGGCTGGATTGGCCCACACTGGTGGGTATTGTATTCACCATCCAGTCACCTGGTAACTGTTATGTGTGGCCATTGCTGTGCAATGCTTGCCATGTATGTGTGCTTTAGTCCATGACATGGATGCTTTCTGGGATGTGCACATGTCCCACATGCATGTACAGTGAAATGTGGAACTGTACCTGGGGTGTCTGTCCCATGTTGTGTACACAGACTGTAATCCTCAGATGTGCCAGTCGTGGCTTCATGTGGAGGGAACTGGTAATGGACAGAAGGCTGACCCTGCACCTACATTGATAGCATGATACAGGTATTCCCTGATGTCAGTGGGATCTGTCCATACAGGGCATGTGTTTAAGGCATAGTATGTCCTTTGTGTGTCACATTTGATGGCACCACAGGTGTTGCAGGCATCCAGTGGGGAACATAGTGAAGGCACACTGTCTGCATGTATGTGCCAATTGTACTGATGGACAGGATACAATGCCCTACCTGTAGTCCACTGCAATCATACCGTGGTTACTATCTGTGGGCAATATGCAAGATACTACTAACATAGCGGTTGTTGCCTAGGCAAGTGTGTTTGTGTATGAGACATGGGTTGAGACTGTTTCCTGGGTAATACAAGGGTATGTCTAATCCCAGACATGCCAACTGTGTATGTGTAGTATAGGGTTGCTAACTTTGTTCACCAGGCCTTGATGTCACATGTAGGGGTATGGATTGGCACCCCAGCCTCTCAGCTATTTCACATCTGTTATCCTAGTAAGGTCGACATTGTGACATATAATAGGGCCACCATATATAAAATTAGCAAAACCTGCTCCACAATGAGTACCATTGTTACACACTCACTGCCACCTCCACACAGGATACGCATGATAGACACAGGCACACACACACACTTGACATGTCTCCTACCTAACTAGTTTATTACAATACAGCATTACGCAGTTATAGGACGCGCCACAGAGATTACTGGAGTACTCCCTCCCCAAAGGTGTATTTCACTGGGAATGACATCCGCAGCCTTGCGAAAGTAGGGCATTTAAATTGTAGTGAGTGTGATTAGCCTAAAAAGTATTGCTCCCTACACAAAGAAACACACACACAAACATCCACACTTGCCATGTGTGGGATTAGAACTCCTACCAAAGTATTATATCATACTACAGCATTACTCACCATGGAGATGACTGGGCTACTCATTTCACAAAGGTGTATTTCAAAGTGAATGACATCAGCAGCCTTGCGAAAGTAGGGCATTTGAATTGTAGTGAATGTGACTAGCCTAAAAAGCATTGCTCCCTACATAGACAGAGACACACAAACACAGTTGCCATGTCTGGGATTAGAATGCCTACCTAACTAGTTTATCACACTACAGCATTATGTTGTTATAGGATGTGCCATGGAGATTACTGGGCTACTCTTTTCCCAAAGGTGTATTTCAAAGTGAATGACATAAGCAGCCTTGCCAAAGTAGTGAGTGTAAGTAGCCTAAAAAGCATTGCTTCCTACACAGACAGACACACACACACACACACACACACACACACACACACACACACACACACACACACACACACACACACAGTTGCCATGTCTGGGATTAGAACTCCTACCTAACTAGCTTATCACACTACAGCATTACGCAGTTATAGGATGCACCACAGAGATTACTGGACTACCCCTTTCCCAAAGGTGTATTTCAAAGTGAATGACATCAGCAGCCTTGCCAAAGTAGGGCATTTGAATTGTAGTGAGTGTGACTAGCCTAAAAAGCATTGCTACCTACACAGAGAGAGACGCACACACACAAACACACACAGTTGCCATGTCTGAGATTACAACTCCTGCCTAACTAGTTTATCACACTAAAGCCTTACACACTTATAAGATGTGCCACAGAGATTACTGGGCTACCCCTTTCCCAAAGGTGTATTTCAAAGTGAATGGCATCAGCAGCCTTGCCAAAGTAGGGCATTTGAATTGTAGTGAGTGTGACTAGCCTAAAAAGCATTGCTCCTTACACAGACACACACAGTTGCCATGTGTGGGATTACAACACCTACCTAACTAGTTTATCACACTACAGCATTGCACAATTATAGGACATGTCACAGAGATTACTGGGCTACTCCTTTCCCAAAGGTGTATTTCAAAGTGAATGACATCAGCAGGCTTGTTATAGTAGGGCTATGGGGAGGGCAGTGTATGCGCATGGGCCATTACCCATTTATCTAGAGGTAGACACACCACACTCAGGCAAACGCAGGTCTATATTCTGCAGATATGTGTATACAACTGCTAGATGACTACTACCTTGTACAGTCATGTTGCACAGCTACCACTTGCACCACAGAGTCTGTAATGCTGAGGGATAGCATTGGCTAATTTCTACAGTGAGTGACATTTACATATCATTTGGTTTTAGCCATTTGGCTGTGTGGGACAGGCCTCATGATGGAGGCTCTTTGTCATCGTCACTCTCTTCCACACATTTATGTGTGTGTACTTTTGACATATTATTGTGTGTTGTCCCTGGATATATGTGTATTCCTATCCAATGTGTGTGCAAAGCATGACTGGTGCATACTGAGGATTGTATGCACTAACATCTGCAACTGTCAGATATGTATGGTCCACTGTTGCTGGCAGACATGGGCTTCATTTAAGTGTGTGAACATGCCCAGTATGCCCTTCTGTATTGAATGTGTGGATCCATTCCAGTAGTTTGTACTCCAGTGCAGACCTTTGTGTTCTACACCTACAGGTAGCAAACTGCTTCTGCAGGATATCTGTAGATCAGTTGGCAATATGGGGTCAAACTGTGCAAGGGATAGTGTGTACTGTAGGTGGTTGTCTCTGTGCTGCTTCTGAACATGGTGCTGGTGTTAGCAGATATATTGTGACATGTGTGCTGTTATACACTGTGATGTTTATGTCTTCAAGTACTGTCAGGTGGACATTTTTGCTCACAGTGATGTCCTGGGGAACACAGTGTGAATGCAGCTGTGTCCAGTATTGTTTTCAAGCACCTACATATTCATGGAAAGTTATACCATTCTGGAGGGGGAGCTGCAGACACTTGCTGCTGGGTCTGTGCATCCAGTTCAGCACCTTGGTACAATACTGGCAGGGGATCCCATACTTGTACATCCATCAATGTGACAGTATGGGCTTATCTTGCTGCTGCAATACCTCACAGCTTTACAGATTCACACAGGTTACCCAGAGGCAGGGGTCATAAGTCAGGACATTACCTCTATTGTACTGTATGGGCTGGTTTGTAGCCACCCATTTTTGTGTTTGCAGCCAGGGATAGTATGTGCACACGGCTGTGTCGGACATTGCACATTCCATGCTGCCCATGCTCCCACCCCCCTCCTATTATTCTGTTTTCTTCCATACATTATGCATACATTCTCTGATACTTTTCTTATAGTTATCACCTCATCACAACTGTGTTTTGGTGTTGGTCCACAGTTCATGCAGTGGGACATGGTGGACATGTTACTGTGGTTTGTCCACATGGCCTTACATATGGCTTATGTGAAGTGTGTTATGTTGCTATTTGGGTGTCCATGACATAACATACATTGGCAGTATGGGTGAGACATGGGCCTTTCACAGAGGCCTGTAGGCCATTTGGTGGTGATGTAGGTCAGCTGTAGCAAGCCATTGCATTCTGTCAGTCCTACAGTCCCAGACTGCCATACAGTATATACCCCTGGGGTGACAAGATAGGTGTGCTAGGTGTTCATGCCAAGAGTTTCTATCAGTATTGATCAGGTGGTGTGGATGCTGGTGTGGCAGGGTGCTACTTATAGCTATGGACATAACTGCATGGGACACCTGCACTGCATGCTGCATTCTTTTGCTATCGCCATACACAGGTGAGGGTCATATTGTACCCATTCCCAACAGCAGGGATACAACCAGAGATGTACCTGTGGGTGGTGTTTGGGTGAGCTGGGTGCATGTGTGCTATGGACACTACTTGCTTCTGACTCATAGATATGCATGGGGCATTCCAGTAATGCTGACTTGTGCAGGGACATCAGCCATTTCCCAATACATCAGTCCTATCACCTTTGTGATCTGCAAGTGTTAGGCCAGACTACATTGGTGTTCCCTACTACAAGCCCAGATAATGTGATGCATACCTGTATGTACAATTCCAAGGGTGTGTCCATTTCACAGTTACACATTATATACTGTATGTCTGGGGTACTTTTCCCTGTGTACTGCTTGTATATGTAGCCCAACAGTCATGTCATGTCCATCTTTCAGATGGTGACACATATTACCACCATACATTTGCAATGGCTTACTGCTAGCATGTGTTATACTGGGGGTAATTGTTTTTGGCACTGCAGTTGAGAGGACTTGGCACTGTCATCGGCAGTAGTGAGTAATGGCCACCAGGTCAAACCTCAACATACATACTGACCACTCTCACACAATATGAAACACACACCAACCAAACACACACATACCTGCATATTGTACAAATGCTGCAATCTATCCTGCTACCTTGGCCACCTTTGGTCATCTGTGCTCCACTGGTATTATACCTACACATACATGTTACTACATGTCTACAATGGATTGGAAGGGGGCACACCTGACTGTTACTACATTTCTACATAGGATTTGGGGGGGGCACACCTGACTGTTGCAATGTGTGTATGTCGGACTGGGGGGCACACCAGACTGCTACTACATTTCTAAATAGGATTGGGGGCTCAACTGACTGCTGCTACATTTCCACATAGGATTGGGGGGCACACCTGACTGTTTCTACATTTCTACATAGGATTGGGGGGCACACCTGACTGCTTCTACATTTCTACACAGAATTGGGGGGCACACCTGACTGTTTCTACATTTCTACACAGGATTGGGGGGGGGTCACACCTGACTGTTTCTACATGTCTATATAGGATTGGGGGGTGGGCACACCTGACTTTTTCTATATTTCTACACAGGATTGGGGGAGGGGGCACACCTGACTGTTTCTACATTTATACACAGGATTGGGGGCATATCTGACTGTTTCTACATTTCTACACAGGATTGGGGGGCACACCTGACTGTTTCTACATTTCTACATAGGATTGGTTGGCACACCTGACTGTTACTACATGTCTACATAGGATTGGGGGGCACACCTGACTGTTTCTACATTTCTACATAGGATTGGGGGGGGCACACCTTGCTGTTTCTACATGGGATTGGGGGGGGGTCACACCTGACACTTGTACACATTTGCTATGACTATGCTGGTATGTCAGGTACTCCATTTCATCCTGTATTCTAACCTATCATGCTGACTACAGGCATTTCAGTGTACTACAGGTCTTAGGTTTGATTGACCTACATATTAGTTTCTGACTTCCTATCCTTCAGAACTAACATCCCACTGCCTGACCTGATGTGGTCTGTCTGTGTAGGCCTAGTGGGAGGTTACCCATAGGCATCATTCAGAGGCCTTAGCACAGCCTTTGTTTGTGTTTGTCTACACCTGTCCTGCTGGCTGAGACTGTTGTTGGGTATGTGAACCTCCCTGACTGGCATGTGTGTGTCATATGGACACACGTGGCCCAGCACATATCCTGCAGTGGGTTTTGTCACCATGTGTAGTACTGGCTATTATAGTGTCACCAGAATTTGTTACAGATCTCATACTGCCATTATAGTTGTCTACTATCTGCTGGCATCCCATTCAGCCACCTGATTCCCTTGCATACTCACATCCATACCATAGATGCAAGTAACAACACATACTACTCCATTCGGCAATTGGTAAGGAGCGTGACTTACCTTGTGGGTGTGCCAGTACTGAGAATGGTGCTGGAGGGCTGTTTATGTCAGATGCACATAATACACTTCCTATACATGGTTGAGCACAGGTAGTGTCATGTTTGGCATCCCATTTTACTGTATGTGTGAGTCAGAGAGAGGTGTCATTCCCTGGGTCCCTACTGTGTTAGTGTACGTGCTATGCATTGCCTCTTTGCCAAGGCCAGGGCATACTGGGCACACCTCCATCTGCCTACTGGTGCAGGCTCAAGTTGTTCCTCCTCCAAGTCACTCTGTACCTGTGCAGGCCTTGGCATTGGTGGTGGGTTTGTGGCCCTGCCCCATGCTGTTCCTGCTCCAGCTGTTTCCGCAGGATCATATTGTGTAGCATGGCACATATGATGACAATTTGAGTACATGTAGCTGGTGAGTACTGCAAGGCTCCACCGGATGTGTCCAGATAATGGAAGCATGACTTGAGCATCCCAAACACATGCTCTATTATAATTCTGGCCTGTGCGTGTGCCTCATCATGGAGTTCTTGTTCAGGTGTGTGTGCATTTCTGATTGGTGTCATCAGCCACAGCTCCAGTGCATAACCAGCATCCCCCACTAAGTGACCGTAAGGGATGTCCCCACTGGTAAATCTTTGGTACAGCTGCATCAGATGCCAGATGTGGGAATCATGATAGCTTCAAGGGCAGCCAGCACACACATTCGATATAATGCCGTGGGCATTGCATACAAGCTGGCAGTTAATGGAGGGGAAGCCCTTGCAGTTGATGTAGACCCTACCCCGATCACAGGGTGGTGCTTTAATGCATATGTGTGTGCAGTCTATAGCACCCACTACTTCAGGGTATTCTGCTATTTGGTGGAAGAGATGCATATTGCTGGCCAACACCTCATGGGTGTTGAGGAAATATACGTGCTCACCGGCATGTGCTGACATGGCATCCAGGAACTGGTGGAATACCCTGGATGCTGATGCCTGTGAGACCCCCATGATATCCCCAGTTGGGCTTTGGGAGGTACCTGTGGCTAGTATTCCTAGGCCTACACATACCTTGTATCCACTTGGATGGGTTCCCCTCTGTTAGTTCTGTGTGTCAGGCATGGCCAGCACAGCTCAACAATTTGCTGTAGGAGGTCCCTGTCCACCCTATAGCACTCTACTATCTCCAGCTCATGTAGCCCCTGGTAGGTTACCCTGGGTCTGTACACCCTTCTCCATCTCCTCACTGTGGGTTGGTCAGCAGCATTCTCATCCTCACCACCCTCAGCCTCTTCCACAAGTTGATGTCTGACAGCTGCGGCAGCCCTCATCATTTTGTTGTTTTTGTTTGTTAAAAGTTCCCTGCTTGTATACACCGGTGGTGTAGAGTATGTGGGAAAAAACAGAGGGAAAGGTGTTTGCATAGTTTATAGTAGTGTTCTGGGCTGGGCTGGTCTGCTGCCTGTGTAATTGGCTGATTCTGATACATTTCACCTGCCAACTATGCTAGTTCTCCTAGATTACCTTCCTACTGATGTTTTCCCTTCCCATTGCCTTCCTGTTTAAACCAGGGGTCACGCCGCACAAACACAGTGCTTAAATGTGCACAGAGCTGCTATTTCCTGGTTTACTTGTTTTTTCCCTTTAAAACCCAGTGTGTAGCACGCACGCCCGCTTAGGCAATGTAAAGAGTGCTAGGCAGCCTCAAACACACCCCCTTGCTTAGCTCTGTTAAGCTAAGGGCAAACCTGAGCTGCAGGGTTCCAATCTGCTTACAGTATGCCTGACACACCCCACTATGATCTCAGCTAACTCCTAGACTTGCACCAAGCTATTCCTGCTCTTACACTGTTGGGTGCTGACTAACATGCAGGGGAGATCTAGGATTCAGTATCATTCCCCTCATGTGCATAGGATTGCCTGCTGATGCATAGTTACAGGTCCCACACTGAGCCTCCCCCCTTAGCAACCACTATTGGTTAGAATGCTTATTTTAGGGTTTTTATTTTATTTTTCACCTGATTCCATTTGCACGCCGCTGCCCTACGCTTAAACAGCTGGGATCGACTAAAAAAAATAGAGGTTGATTTTTTTTTATTTTTGCAATTGTTTTCCATGCCAATGGGCATATATTTGGCTATTGGCATGGTTTCTACATGATATCCACCCTTTATTTGGAGCTGTCAAGCCTCCGTTTTGTAGTTTGCAGAAATATACTCAGTAACTGGCCGAGTACATTTCTGCAAATTACACTATTCCTGCACGGCTGGCTTCCAGCTTCCTGCATCACAAATTCACCTCATTTGCATGGATTTCACCTGCAAATGGGGTAATTTGCATACAGGGGCTGAGTCCGTGCAGAACTAGTGCAGAAGCGCTCGTGCATGTCCCTACAACTTATTCCTGGATCGCATGGCAGACATATTGCCTGCTGGAGCTCCTGCACTAGTGCTGCACACGGTGCAGGGCTTGCTGAATCCAGGGGACTGTGTACAGATATTTTACATCCACAGTTAAAAAGTTATATTCTTCTTTAAAATTCTTATTGCTCATATCCCTCAAAAAAGACCAAAAGTCTTTACAAAATTGATGATCCATTGCTACATATAGATACCATTAACTACTTTAGCACATGCATATGTGGCTGAATTTCTCCCATCAATTATGGGACGTAATAGAGGGTTAACTAAATTTTTGTGAACTTTCGGGGTACCGAAGATAACCGGTATGATGGAAGTTGTTAAGGTCAAATAATTATACCTATCAAGATCTATTTGGCCACATATAATTAAATCATTAATGTAGCCTTTTATTTTCCTATAGGCTCCATTAACTTCATTAAATTACACCATTTCATAACCATCTTGTTTTAACAAAACCTCCATTTTAGAATTGTAATCATCATTAGTCATAAACACTACCCCCCCCCCCCCCTTATCCGGTTTCATTACTCTAATGTTAGCTAACCTTAAAGCATTTAATTCTAAGATTTCCTCTTTAGTCATATTATTTGTGAATTTCTCATGGTCATTACAATCTTTCAGCTTATTTCTGAGGTCTATTTCACAAACTTTTTCAAATAATGACAACACAGGATGCAAGGGTGGGATAAATGTGCTAGGTAACCTGAATTCTCTACCATTACACATTTCACTGCCACTAAATAATAGTTGCATATTCAATTTTCAAATATATAATGTAAAATCCATTAAAATTGTCCCTATATTTGCTTTTCGTGATGGCATAAATTTAAGGCCTCATGCCAAAAGTTCGATTAATCTCTGCTCAGTAGTGATGGCAGTGAAGTTCATAGGTTCATAAGTTCACAAGTGTGTACTAGGCTAATTGCCCTGGAGTCTTTACAAGCCTAGTCCATAGAATTACCCTGGCAACATGCCACCCAAACTTAGTTCCCAGTGCTTCTGTCGAGTAGACCCACTGGAGTGATTCCCAGGGTGAATTTTATATTTCCCATCCACTCATCAAAATTTCTCTTGAAGAGGGCCAGTGAAGTGCTCTGTTTGACATGTATGGGAAGTCTATTCCATAGCATGGGCAGTCTCTGGGTTATGAACCTGTCCCTCCAGTACATTCTGATTGTGGTAATGAGGTTGAGGTCTCTGGAGCATGTGGTGTGGAGGGATAGAGATTTCTTTGGATTTAGCATTTCTAACAGAGCTGGTCAGACATGACTTTATAAGTCATGCAGGGATCACCTCTAAGTAGGCGATATGAGACAGAGAATATTTGGAGTTTTTTGAGTCTGTCCATATAGGACAAGTGTTTAAGGCCTAGGATCCTCTTTGTGAGGTACTTTTGCGGCCTCTCCAGTTGTTGCAGGTGTCTAGTGAGGTACATGCCAAATGGGGCATTGTACTCGAGGATTGACCTAATGAGGGAAGAGTAGGGAGAGACAATGACCTCTTTCTTCCTGGATGCAAAACCCTTAGTAATGTGATGTGCCACATAGAAGGACTTTCTGACCACAGTGGCAATGTGGTGATCAAAAGATAGGTTGCTGTCAACCTGTGTCTCAGATCTCTTATAATGCCTTCTGTGTTCAGTGGACTACTATTAATGTGGTAAATCATGGGAACTGGGTTTTTCCCAAAGGGGATGGTGACACATTTTTGGGGATTGAGCTTAAGGCCATGGTTCTGACACCAGTCGTTGGTCTGAGTGAGGCCTTTATGTAGGATGTCAACATCACTTGGGGAGTTAATAATGGCTCCCAACTTGCAACTGTCTGTGAACTTTGTCAGCCAGAGTCCCTTCGTGTTGGCCTGGACTTCTGAGAAGTAGATACCAAACAGGAGAGGACCCAGGACTGATCCCTCTGGGACTCCACTCGTGACTGGTCGGCAGTCTGACTTGGAGTCAGCTACGTTCACACTGTGTGTTCTATCTGTGAGCCATTTTGGAACCCATCTAGTGATATAGGGGTTGATGCCTTGCTTAGTGAGTTTTTCTATGGTTCCTGAGTGAGGAATGGTATCAAAGGCCTTGGCCAGATCAAGGTAGGCTGTATGAACCACCTTGCCTTCATCCACAGCTCTGGTGACTGACTCAAAGAAGTCAACCAAGTTGAGCAGGCATGAGCTACTCTTCACAAAACCAAACTGTGTGCGATCCAGAGTTTGGAGATTCCCTATATCCTTGTTTATTAGGCCCATGATGATGTGTTCCATAGCTTTGCATATCAGACATGTCAGGCTAATGGGGCAATAGCTCCCAGGGTCTGTAGTAGCTCCTCCTGTGTGGAGAGGGATGACTGTAGCTGTGCACCATTCAGTAGGGACAAAGCCTGAGGTGAATCTGTGATTGAACAGGGCACACAGGCGAGGTGCCAGTTCACTCTGTAGTTCATGTAAAACACAGCCAGGGATATTATCAGGTCCCATAGAAGCTGTATTCTTGGCCTTTGACAATGCTGTTTTAACCTGTGCAGCAGTAATACTGGGTACCTGGTGATCTACTGGTATTGTAATTGGTCCTTTGTGTGAGAGTGAGGGGTGAAGTTGGCACTGAATCTTTCGGCCAATATATTGGGAATATCTGTTGGCTTGGTATAGGAGGTACCACTGTGCAGTAATGCTGAGCAAATCTGGATATTGCCGTGAAGATTATTTACATAACAATAGAAGGCCTTGTGGTTGTCTTTACTGTCTGCTGCAATTCTGTTTTCATAGCTAGCTTTAGAGGATTTGATGAGGGATCTCAACTTTTTGTTGAGGCTGATAAGGGAGTTTTTCCAGTCTTGGGAATTCACCTTATTCCACATCAGTTTCCTCCTTCTATTGTAGAGTTTATTTATGGAAATGGACCACCAGTTTGGCTTCCTTTTTTTTGGACGAGAGTGTCTTGGTTCTATTGGGTATGGAGTGATCTATGGATTTGTGAACGTGTTCGCACAGTGCATCGGTGTATGAATCGGCAGTCATGCAACTATTCTCCATTTGCATGGGTGCCATGAAATTACCCACCTCTGTTTTTAGGAGCCCAAAGTTAGCTTTAGAGAAGTTTTTCATGGTGGTTACCTTTGCAGGGGGGGTGGGTGGGTGGGTGGGATGTGGATTTCCAAGGTGATTAGTTTGTGGTCAGATCTAACCAGGGAGGTGCTGACTATTGGTGTAGAGCAATGGTCGCCCATGTTAGTAATGACCAGGTCAAGGATGTTGCTACATCTATTCGGGGTAAGAACGAGCTGGTCCAGGGCATTGGAATTAATGAATTCCAGGAAATGTTGGGCTAGTGAATTGGTACATGAGTAGTTTTCCCAGTTAATGGAGGGGTGGTTGAAGTTGACCAGTATGAGAGTGTTAGTTTGTACCCTAATATTCTCCAGGGTGCTTAGGAACATGAAGTGTAAATCTTGGGACATGGTTGGGGACCTATAACAGGCTATGACCTGAATTGCTGTCTTACCCAATGTTAGCTGCACCTGAAGTATCTCTGATGCATTATGTTGGGCTACCAGTCTGAAGGTGTGTGCATCCTTTATGAATATGGAAACACCACTGCCTTTGAAGCTTTGATCTTAGTTCTGGGGCCAAAAGGTGAGGAATGACTTATAGCCTGGTAGTGCAGGGGTGCTTTTTGCTGCCTTGAACCAGGTCTCTGTTACAGCACAAATGTCGATGTTCTCCATTTTAAGAAGTGCTTCAAGCGAATGCATTTTGAGATTTAGACTTCTAACGTTGAGCAGCTTGACCCTCAGACTGCATTTCTTTATAACTATTACAGTGGTAATTTGGTCTTTTGAACACTGCCTAAAAAAGGCACAATAAGAGTGGCAAGAGCCTTGGCCAGTATCCGGAAGCCCAAGGGTGACAGATGCAGACCAACTGTGGAAAAGCATCGAGGTCTGTCAATCATGTCATCCCAGTTAGACAGATACTGGATCCCCTTAGAATGACACCAGAAACTTAGCCAGTTGTTGAAATCAGTCATTTTCTGCTTGTACTGTGGCATCATTTTGGGTGATGGTAGGATGATGCTCAGGGCTAGGGTCATACCAGCCTGGGCTACATAATCCGAGAGCTCCTCCATGCCTCTTCTCAGGTAGTCCAGGGAGGTATGTCTCAGGTCATTCACACCCACATGTACAATGACAGAGTCATATTTGTACCTATTGTTGAAGGACCTGAGTGCATGCATTATCTGGTGGATCCTAGCAGCTGACTGTTACTTTCTCCTTATTCAACTTAGTGAGTGGGACGTCAGTGTGCCTCACTATCGAGTCACCTATGACTAGTGTGCTTGGGCTTGCTGCTTTGCCTTAGGAGCTTTGGTTGAGTGGCACACTGTGTAGTAGATTTATGTGTCTCGTGATTGGTGTGTTGTGGTGGTCGAATGCGTTTCTGCCTTGGGTCTCTGCTGTTTGGGTAGATTTTTATTGAAGCCTCCACAAAGGTGGATGTGTGGTTTGTGTTGTCTTGTGAAGGTAGTGCTGGTGTGTGATCTGGAGGGCTATGTGTTCCATGTGGTCTGGTGCCAGTGTTGACATTCTCCTCTTGATCAGCTTGTCCAGTCTTGGCTGGAGAGTGCGTGGCCCCAGTTTAAATATATAAGTGAATCTCTTGTAAGTCTAAGTGTTGGGAGGTAAGAGCAGAGGGTTGTCAGTGTACATGTGGCAGTTGCTACATTGCCTTAGGATGCCCATGTTCACCAGGTTAATAGGAGAAAACACATGGAACTGACCTTTAGACATGCCTGGAGGGGTGGACATTGTCACCTTGTAAGTTTTTTAATATAACAGGATGTTCAGTTGTGATTGCATTCTCGTTGCCTGCCCAGGAACTGCCATAATGTAGTTCATATTCTTCGCGTTCCACACCTAGGGTCAATGCTACCTCCTTTTGTTGTTTTAGTTGTTTTTGTGAGGTTTGCCCTTCCTCCGGTAACCCCCTTGCTTTGTTTGACCATTGTTGGATGTAGTAGCATGAAAATTTGCTCCACAGGTGTCCCATTGAAATTCCTTCCTTGTAAATGCTCACTGCATCTTAAATGATTCACTTCATCCTGTTCGACTGAATTTAATTTTCGTAGCTTTGTATTTTACAATTAGAGTGTCAATGGATTCAAAAGTTCTGTTGTACTCGAATTTATACCTATTAAAGTCAATGTTGGCTTTAATATTGTCTTTGAGTACTACCAGTTCATTGAGGAGTTCATTATTTTCTTTATTGTAGTTAGAGACCATCATTTGCATTAAATTATGGCCCTGTTGATTAAAAAAGGAGACAAGTTCCAAATGGAACTGCGAATTTGGTGTTACTCCCATAGGGTAAGGACAATGCCTTAACCCTTTTGGAACTTGTTCACGTTTAAGACATTCACCTAGGTTCACTATTTTAAGTTGCGTTTTCCTGTATTTCAAGAGATTTGAATCAAAATGCTTTAATGCAGATCTAATGTCACTGACCGGTTGTTTTGCTGGAATATTAAAATTATCTGGTTGTAGTCCAAATGAAAAGTCATGTTGCAACCATTCCTTCAGCTCTGGAACTCCAATAAGTCTCCGTGGGATTCACACCCTTGTTGATTGATGTTCAGCCATTCATTTGGCTGTAAGTCACAGATGGTTCTATATGGTAACTCAATAGAAGCTCCTTCTACCATGTTAAAGTTAGAAAGTTCAGTGACAGTAGATAGACCCGTATTTGGCTGTATTTGCTGGTTCCTCCTACCATTAAGCTCATTGGAAAGCAGTCTTTCATTTAAATAATCCACTTTCTGGGATAAAACATACACAGTCTTTGTAAGGTTGGGTATAGAAGCAGAAATAATATTCTCACTTTGCGTTTGTGAGAATAGATTTAGGGTATTTAATTTGCCTTCATTAGCCATGCTCCCAGACAAATGTACTAACACAAAAAACAATAAATCGATAAATGCGTGATTAAAACAATCCAAAGGCCACAGCTCAAAAGGTAAAAGCTTTAATATGTGAGCACTTTCGTTCACTCAGTTACAATGAACTTCTTCAGACAAATTAAAACACATTTCTCTCCTCCTTATATACCCATCTAATCACATGATAAGTATAAAATGCATTACATCACCAATACATACAATAAAAAGTCCTTAATAGTTAAAATAACATATTTCCATATCATAGTATAATATAAACAATAATACTGTGTCCAGTCATCGCTAAAATCTAAAAAGTAGACATATACACATATCCAAAAAACATTTCTGTATAGATATTATGTTTTGATGCAATAGGTAATTAAAGGGTCAAGCTTTTAAGTTTCAATAAACACATGACAGAACATTGGTCATTAAGCCCTGGGTAACTATGGGCATTTAGGGTCAATTGCCACCATAACTCTTGTCTTTCAAGTAAAAGGGGCATCTGGCCACCCTTATGGCTGCCAGTTACTTGATCAATTACACTACATTTAAAATGATGCCCAGGGTTATCCCTAATATGTCTCACTAGGGTATTGTTTTCCTTATCCCCATGTATATTATAGTTATGTTTGTAAATCCTTTCTTTTATGTTATGGTCAGTTTTACCAACATAGAACTCCGGGCATAATTGGCATTTTGCTAAATAAACTATGCTCTTAGAACTACAGCCAAATCTGGCTATAGCTGTAAACTGTACATTCCCAACAGTATAGTCCCTGCCTATATCTATGTACTTGCAGTAGGGGCACACCTCACATTTTACCATACCAGGGTTCCTACTATACAATTTGTATTCCCTTTCCAAAATATTTTTTTATATTTGCTCCTTTTCTATACACAACTTTTGGGAGAATGCCAACTTAGGTCTAATGCCTATGTCCTCCATTAAAATGCACCAATTCTTTAATAAAATGCTCCCTATGGATTCACCATTAACAACAAGGACAGGGCTAAGATCCACAAGGGGTATTAGCCATGAGTCAATCTTGTAGAACTCTCTCCCTTATCTTCTCCTAAGTCCACCCCAAACCCCACTCTTCCAAGTCTTTCTACAAGATCTTGGAGGGTGCTTGTTTTCCTTTGAAAACAGATTAGAGGAAGTTACACTGGAAATGAATGCTAAACATATAAGAAAAGAGTACAGATCTTAGAAAAGCCTCATTTTAGAGGTATTCCATCAGTTTTCTAAAATTAGTTGAGTTCATGCCTGAGGTTCTAAAAGATGTGATGAACACAAGGGCCATAGAAAAATCCCCTCAGGGGAGGAATAGATAGGTTCTTTCCTCCAGATTCTCCCAGGTCCCAAGAAAAGATGGGCCTTGGGGGCCCATTATGGATCTTTTCTTTAAAAAAATCCTATGGGTGTCAAAATTCTAAATGCTTACCCTGCAATGACTTCTGCTGATCATTCCTGAGGGAGACTCCATGGTGACCCTAGATTTGAAAGTTGCTTACCTCTATATTCCCATACTCATATATTTTGGAAAATACCTAAAGTTTGTGGCAGGAGAGAACATTAATCAGCTCATCTCTTTGTCCTTAGGCTTGTCCACTGCACTCAAAGTAGTTACAATATGTCTGGCTCCAGTGATAGCTGGACAAAGGGAATTCAAATTTTACCCCTACCTAGACAATTACCTAATTCTGGCAAGAGTTCTCTCAGGGTGCCCTCAAGGCTCTGAATTTCACCTAATGACCTAGGACTGATTGTCAGTAGGGAGAAATCCTCCTTCTTTCTTTCTCAAGGCATGATCTTCTGGGGATCATGTTGTTGAAGGACCCCTTCAACAGTTCCAACCTAAAAAGGATGTTACAGCCAGGCAATAATAAGGCTTCAAGGTTATGGCAGCATATACTTTGGTGGCTCCATGACAACCGCTCATTAGATAACTTCATTGGTACCTGAAGAACAGGTGTCAGCATATGTACCCATGGGAAACCAGAATTTTCCTTCTGCCATGCATTAAGAAAAATATGTAATGGTGGACCCACCATAGGTTCATAGGTTCATAGGTAGGTACTAGGCTATCAGCACTAGAGCCTATATAATCCTAGCCAAAAAGTTCCCTGGCTTTCGCCACCCAAGAAAGTTATTTTCTTGCACCCCTATCAAGCAGAGCCACAGAGGTGATCCCCGATGTGAGTTTCCTATTTCCCATCCAATTGTCTAGATTCCTCTTAAAGAGAGCTAATGAATGGCTTTGTTTGATGTGAATGGGTAGTCTATTCCAGAGTATGGGAAGTCTCTGGGACAGGAATCTATCCCCCCAGCATGTTCTGTTTATTGTGTTTGCAAGGTTCATGTCCCTGCAGCATGTGACATGGAGAGATCGGGGTTTCTTTAACTGTAGCATGTCCAACAGAACTGGGTTTGACATGGCTTTGTAAGTTAGGCAGAGGTCGCCTCCGAATAGGCGATAAGCGATGAAGTAGAGATGGACTTTTTTGAGGCGGTCTGCATTTGAGGCCGCTAATCCTCTTAGTGAGGTATTTCTGTGTCCTTTCCGGTTGTTGCAGATGTCTTGCGAGATACATGCCAAATGGGGTGTTGTACTCAATGATGGGTCTGATGAGGGATGGTTAGAGAGGAACAATGGCCTCTTTTTTTCTGAACAAGAACCCTTTAGTGATGAGGTGTGCCACATAGAAGGATTTCCTGACTACTGAGGTGATGTGCTTGTCAAAGGAGAGACTGGTGTCCATCTGTGTCCCAAGGTCTCTTATCACACTTTCTGTGTTAAGTAGGCTACCGTCTATGTAGTAGTTCATGGGTAGAGTGTTTTTCCCAAACAGGATGACAATACACTTTTTGGCATTGAGCTTGAGGCCATGACTTTGACACCAAGCATCAGTCTCAGTGAGGCCCTTTTGTAGAATGTCCACATCATTTGGCGATTCTATTATGGCTCCCAATTTGCAGTCATCTGGGAACTTTGTTAGCCAAAGATCTGCTGTATTAGCCTGGACTACTGAGAAATAGATACCAAACAGGAGAGGACCCAGGATTGAACCCTGTGGAACTCCGCTTGTCACTGGTTTGAAGTCGGATTTGGCGTTGGCTACTTTTACTGTGTGGGTTCTGTCAGTGAGCCAGTTGGCCACCCATCTTGTGACATAGGGATTTATGCCCAGTCTAGTGAATTTATCTATAATTCCAGAGTGGGGGATCCTGTCGAAAGCCTTGGTGAGGTCAAGATAGGCTATGTGCACTATCTTACCCTCGTCCAAGGCTCTGGTGACTGATTCAAAGAAGTCAATCAGGTTCAGAAGACATGATCTACCTTTTATAAACCCGAAGTGAGTGGGATCCAGCGTTTGCAGGTTACGTATGTCTTTGTTTATAAGCTCCTTGATGATATGTTCCATGACCTTGCAGACCAGGCTCATCAGGCTAATAGGGCGGTAGTTCCTGGGGTTCGTGGTGGCTCCCCCTTTGTGGAGTGGGATAACTGTTGCTGTGTGCCATTCAGTAGTAACAAAGCCTGAAGTGAGGCTATGACTGAACATGCTACTTAGGTGGGGTGCCAGTTCATCCTGTAGTTCATGCAGAAGGCAGCCTGGGGTGTTGTCTGGTCCCATGGATGCTGTGTTTTGGGCTTTGGAGAGTGCGGTCTTAACTTATGCATCTGTGATTACAGGAGCTATGCATTCTTCTGGTATAGGGATGGGCCCTTTGGGGGATGGGGGGGTAAAGTTTGCACTGAATCTATCTGCCAGGATGTTGGCAATATCAGTTGGTTGTATATCTAGTGCCGTTGTTCTGTAGCTCAGAGCAGATCAGAGTAATGCTATTGAGATTCTTGACATAGCTGTAGAATAGGGTCATAGGTTCATAGATTGGTACTAGGCTATCGGCCCTAGGGCCTATACAAGCCTAGCCATAACAATTCCCTGACTATTTCTTCCCACACTATTTACTTTCCTTGACCCCTGTCTAGCAGGGCGACTGACGTGATCCCCGGGGTGAATTTCCTTTCTCCCATCCAATCATCAAGGTTCCTTTTGAAGAGAGCCAAAGAGGCGCTCTGCTTGACAAGTATGGGCAGTCTATTCCAGAGTCTGGGGAGTCTCTGGGTCAGGAACCTATCCCTCCAGCATGTTTTGTTTATTGTGATGACAAGGATTAGATCCCTGGAGCGTGTGGCTCTGAGGGATTGGGATTCTTTAAGTGTAGCATGTCCAACAGCTCTGGGTTTGACATGGCCTTGTATGTTAAGCAGAGATCGCCTCTGAGTAGACGATATGCGACAAAAGGTGGATCTATTTAACCATATCAGGTTGTTTGAAAAGTCATTGAAGTAGTCAATAGCAGCTGCACAGTCCATACAGCATATCTGGACTTAGTCAAATAAACTATTCCCTATGCAGGTATTATTAACAGACTTGTAAATTTGAAATCGATATATATATATATATATATATATATATATATATATATATATATATGTATATATATATATATATAGATATATATATATATATATATATATATATATATATATATATATATATGTGTGTGTGTGTGTGTGTGTGTATGTTACATCTGTTGACCAGGGGCATGCGGCTGGGCACAAAAACCCTTTTTAGCAGAAGCTCAGGGAGAAAAGCTTCAATCAAAGAAATGAGTACAATTATAATAAAATTAGCTGTGAGATAACACTTACAGTAAAGTACATAATGTAGATGCATCACGGTCATAACATGTAAGGTACAGAAAACTGTAAGCTTGATAGAAAGGATTTATAATACACTCAGATAATAAACACTTCACAGATTTGATTGTTTTTATTTATATTTATTGCTACATAAGGATAATTTAAGTATCTAAGAGTAAAAAGTAAAACTGGAGTTTCATGAATACTACATATGGATTAAAGAAAGTAGTTTGCAAAACAATTAAAAAGTGACTATATTATTTGAAGAGAAAGGCAGATTAAAAGTAAGGAGAGAAGTTGCGGTCAGGAAAGTTATGGTATGCAAAAGAGGATAGGTGGATGTAGTTTATACACACACACACACACACACACACACACACACACACACACACACACACACACACACACACACACACACACACACACACACACACAAACACAACCCATGCAGTTAGATTTACAGCTGTCACTTCTGAAAGTAAAAGAAGTTACCAGTGGTATATCACTGGGCTCAGTGTTGGGCCCTGTCTTATTTGGCATTTATTTTTCAGACCTGCAGACTATCACTCCTAGTCTATGGTTATTAAAGTTTCCATATGACTGTAAATTGAGTGTTGCTCGATCTTTCACTGACCTTGTTAACAACTGGGGCATGGACAATGATCTCAAGTATAATGTAAAACTACGTAGTATTGTTAATTTTTGTAAACAAAACATTTTCCAAAACCATACAAGTAACAGACCTCTACAGTCAGACAATGTTGTAAAGGATTTAGGCACTCTTCTTGATAATTTCTGATCTTATCATCACCATATCTCATCAGTAGTTCAAAAATCTATCTGGCTCAACTAATTTCTAAAGACATACCCTCTAGTCTAGACCTAAAGAAGTCTTATTCCCCATTTACTTGCATCTCCTCAGACATATTACTGAGTTTAATGCCCCATTGAAAGACTATACTATGGTCTCAAAACTCTTAATTATTTATTTAACATTTGTTTACTGGGAAAGTCCGACTTGGATGCACTTTATGCATCACTGCTTAGCTAGGGTTAAACTACTCATGGCGCCATAAAGTCTGCTGGTCAAATTTTCCCTTAGAACTACCCAGTTGTTTTAGTTTTAGCACTCAAATATGTTTCTTTGAGCTCAGCACTTGTTCAGAACTCATTGTAAGCACTAAATAAGCTACAAATTACTACAGCACTCAACTTTCCTCACTTGTCTAGAGAAAAACAGTTTTTAGTACTTAATAAATAAACACCTATCCAGGCATGTCTAAGGGTCAGCTCCCGTTGTTTTTTCCTGTCTACCTGATGAATTTGGGCATCTTGGCAATGCAGCAATTGCCTCATGTACACAGACAATCCCCTCCTCCTACCACCCAACACTACAACCTGTGAGAGATGCACTTATATAGCCAAATTGGAAGCAAAGCTCTCTTCACCCAAGACTGGACTAGACAGTCAAGAGGAGAAGGTAAACACTTGCACCACAACACACTCATCACATAGTCCTTCAAAATGTATACCACCAAAGCAGACACATAGAAACACAAAACACACACCTACATTCACGGAGGTTCTCAATAAAGATCTGCTCAAGCAACAGAGTCCTTCAAAGCAGAAACACAAGCAACCTCCACCCCCTAACACAATCCAAATGACACATAGCCCACAAACTCAGTGTGACACTCAACCAAAGCCCATAAGGCATAAAAACGTACCCAACACTCTATTCATAGGTGGCTCTATAGTCAGGCACACTGATGTTCCACTGAACAGGTTAAACAAGGAGAAAGTTACTGTCAGCTGCCTGTCAGATGCCAGGATCCGCCACATAATGCATGCACTCAATTCACTCTACAATAAGTACACATATGACTCTGTCATTGTCCATGTTCATGTGAATGACCTGAAACATACCTCCCTGGACTCCATGAAAAGAGACATGTAGGAGCTCTCTGATTTTGTAGCCCAGGCAGGTATGACCCTAGCCCTGAGTAGCATCCTGCAATCACCAAGAATGATACCACAGTACAAGGACAAAATGATTGACTTCAACAATTGGCTAAGGTTCTGGTGTCATTCTAAGGGAATCCAGTATATGTCTGCCTGGGATGACATGATTGACAGACCATGATGCTTTGCCAGAGATGGCCTGCACCTGTCGCCCTTGGGATTCCAGATACTGGCTAAGGCTCTTGGCACCCTTATAGTGCCTTTTTTAGGCAAGGTTCAAATGACAAATTCACCACCGTAACAGGTACAAGCAAGCAAAATCTGAGGGTAATGCTACTCAATGCTAGAAGTCTAAACCTCAAAATGCACTCACTCAAGGCACTCCTTAAAATGGAGAACATTGACCTGTGTGCAGTGACAGAGACCTGGTTCAAGGCTCCAGAGAGCACCCCGGCATTACCAGGCTATAATTCATACCACACATTTCTGTCACATAACCTGGACTGAAACACTAAAGGTGGAGGCGTGTCCATATTCATTAAGGATATCCACACCTCCAGACTAGTTGCTCAGCATAATGCATCTGAGATTATCCAAGTGTAACTTACTCTGGGCAAAACCACAATACAAATTGTAGCTTGCTACAGATCCTCCACCATGCCCCAGGATTCCTACTCCTCATTTCTTGATACACTGGAAAATATTAGGGTACAAGCCAACACCCTAATAATTGGCGATTTCAACTACCCCACCATTAACTGGAAAAATTACTCATGTACCAACTCTTTTGCTCAACATTTTCTGGAATTCATAAATTCCAGTGCCTTGGATCAACTTATCCACATCCCCATCAGGGGCAGCAGTATCCTAGACCTGGTCATTACCAACATGGGTGACCGGTGTTCCACACCAGAAGTCAATTTCTCATTGGTCAGATCTGACCACAAGCTAATCACCCAAGACATCCACATCCCACCCCCACCTTCCATTAGGGAAACCACCATAAAAAATTTCTCCAAAGCCAACGTCACGCTTGTCAGGACAGTAGTGGCAAATTTCACAACACCCATGCAGATGGACAATAGAGGTACGACTGTTGAATCCTACACAAATGCACTTTATAAGCACATACAAGAGTGCATGGATGGTGGTCCCCTGCCAGAAGAAAGAAACTGTTGTAAAAAAGAGTAAAATCCCATGATTGGAGGAACTCCTTGGTCAGCCTCAGTAAGAAGCTGAGATCATGCATAAAATCCTCCAAAGCTAGTTACGAAAACAAAATCGCCAATGATTCTAAAGACAATCACAAAGCATTCTATAGCTATGTCAAGAATCTCAATAGCGGCACTCAGATCTGCTCTGAGTTACAGCACAATGGCACTAAATATACAGAACCAACTGATATTGCCAACATCCTGGCAGATAGGTTCAGTGCTGACTTTACCCACCTCTCATCCCCTAAAGGGCCCATCTCTATACAGGAAGAATGCAAAGTTCCTGTAATCACGGCTGCACTGGTAAAATCCACACTCTCTAAAGCCAAGAACACAGCATCCATGGGACCTGACAACATCCCAGTCTGCATTCTACATGAACTACAGAATGAACTGGCACCCCACCTAAGTACCATGTTCAATTATAGCCTCACCTCAGGCTTTTTGCCCACTAAATGGCACACAGCGATCCCATTCCACAAAAGGGGAGCCACCACAGATCCCAGGAACTACCACCCCATTAGCCTGACAAGCCTGGTCTGGAAGGCCATGGAACGTATCATCATGGAAATTATAAAAAAAGACATTGGTAATCTCCAAACTCTGGACCCCTCCCAGTTTGGGTTTGTAAAAGGCAGATCATGTCTCCTAAACCTGATAGACTTCTTCGAAACAGTCACCAAAGCCATAGACGAGGGTAAGGTGGTTCACACAGCCTATCTAGATCTTTTCAAGGCTTTTGATACCATCCCCCACTCTGGAATTATAGATAAACTCACTAAACTAGGTATAAGTCTCTATGTCACAAGATGGGTTACTAACTGGCTCACTGACAGAACCCACACTGTGAAAGTAGCAGACTCCAAATCTGACTTCAAACCAGTAACAAAATCCAAACCAAGGAACAAAAATAGTACTTGTAGAAAAAAATGTTCACGGAGGCAAAGGCTCACCCAAAAGATGCTTTAATCCAACAAAAACTCACAACCTTCACCACAGCTGACCTAGGTTTCGTCTAAATGACTTCATCAGAGTGTGGTGAAAAAAGCAGCATATAAATACAACAAACACAATTGATGACTTCATTAAATAATTAACTAATTATTCAATTTCTAAATTAATTAAAATCAAAAATCAAAAATTCATGAATAAAACTAGAATATTATAATATTTAAAACTGTACATGCCATGTTAAAATTTAATGAAATGATTATTTGATTCTAAAATATGAATTATAAATTATAAAATCAAACTACATTTTTATATATATATAAAAACTACATATTGTTTTAACTGTGAATGATGTAAAAAGATGGAGATGAAATATATGCAACATGCCCAATAGTAAGAAAGCATTCAACCTCAGCCTATTAAATGCCTAAGTTTCAGCAGGGGTTTAAGCGACACAAACTCATTCAAGCCAGGATAAATATATGCCTGGAGTCTTAGTTGCCATTTTAACTCACCAACATCAAGATGGCAATCTGTGACCCTTCCTTGTTGGTCCTTATTCTGTTGTTGTATAACAAAAAACTTGAAATAATGGCCTTCATAAGCCATGATATGCCTAGCCAGAGAATAAGTCACCTTCTTATGTTTAATGTCTAAAATGTGCTCATTAATTCTCTCCCTGAACTTCCTGCAAGTCTTGCCAACATAAAATGCCATGTACACCTGGCATTTGGCAAGATAAATCACATTTTGAGAATAACAATCAAAGTGGCCCATAAATTTAATAAAAGTGTGGTTAATCTTAATTTGTTTACCTGTTGTTAAAATGTGTCTACACGTCATACATCTCCCACATTTGAAATTACCCAAGTTTTTGTTAGTCATGTTTTCAACAGGCTTAGTACTGTTCTCAAAAATTTCTTTTAAGCTTTTATCCTTTCTAAAAATAAACTTGGGTTTGTGTGTAGCCAACTTGGAAAATTCATCTAATTTAGAAAAAGATTCCCAGTATTTTTCAATTATTCTAATAATGTACTCTGCATCCGCATTGTAGGTTAAAACATACAAAAAATGCTCCTTGAAGGGAACATTGCTGCTCACACTTCCACTTGTAACATTAAAAAAATCATTTTCACTTTTTAAAATAGGTACGTAAAAGCCACCATCCCTTTTGATTTGAATCTCACGTCTAATTTCATCACACATATATTTAGGGTACCCTCTATTCAAAAATAAATTTGTCATGAAGTCCAAATCTACCTGGAAGTCCACGTCCTCACTAACCATACGGGCTGCTCTTACCATTTGCCCCTTGATAATGGCTTTCTTTTGGTGGACTGGATGCCAACTATCAAAATGTAGGTATGAATTGGAGAACGTGGACTTCCTATATATTTTAGAGATCAAGCAACTCTTTGTCGTGTCAAAAATCAGCCTAATATCCAGGTATGAAATATTGTTGTAGTTTACCTCATGTGTGAACTTTAAAAACCACACTGTTTGATTGATATATCGAATAAAGGCTTCTAAAATATTTTTGTCCCCTTGCCATATAATAAGAATGTCATCTAAATAACGTGTGTAGAATTTAATATAGGGACAAAATTCACAGTCAAAAACATATTTGGATTCCCAATAGGCCATTATGTAGTTAGCATATATGGGGGCACATGCTGCCGCCATGGCTACACCTGTGGACTGTCGAAATAAATGTTCTTCAAAACATAAAAAATTGTTTTTTAAAACTATTTCCATTAATCTAACATATAAATTAATATTATGTTGTTCATAAATACCTGTTGCAAAAAGTTGTTCTTCCAACCACATTAGCCCCATATCATGTGGTATACATGTAAACAGATTAATGACATTGATAGTCACAAAACAAATATTATTTTGAAATTCCAGTTTTTTAATTTTGTCTAGTAAATGCTACGAGTCCCTGGTGATTTGAGGAAAAATCTGTAGTCCTGGTTTTCATTTTGTGTCCAAAAACTGACTAATGAATGTGGTTTTACTTCTCTTCCCATCAACTATAGGCCTAAACTTAACATTGTTTAGGCCTTTATGTATTTTGGGAATACCAAAAATTCCACTAACCAATGGTGCACTGTTGGACAAAAAACTGAAATCATTCTCATTTATTTCACCTTGAAAAAGCATATCGTCTAAAGTCAAATCAACCTTTTTGTAGGCTATATTAATTTCATTTCTACTTGTTTCTATATAATTATCACTCATGAGAATGGCTAACATCTCACTAACATAATCACCTTTATCAACTATAGCAACTCCACTACCCTTACAGGGTTTCATAATACGTATATTTTGTAAATTTCTTAAATATTTTAGAATATCAGAATCCTCTTTGTTCATATTATTCAAAAACAGTTGCTCTCTATTGTTCATATACCATCTAATGTCTTGTTCACATTAGAAAACAAAATCGCCACTGATTCTAAAGACAATCACAAAGCATTCTATAGCTATGTCAAGAATCTCAATAGCGGCACTCAGATCTGCTCTGAGTTACAGCACAATGGCACTAAATATACAGAACCAACTGATATTGCCAACATCCTGGCAGATAGGTTCAGTGCTGACTTTACCCACCTCTCACCCCCTAAAGGGCCCATCTCTATACAGGAAGAATGCAAAGTTCCTGTAATCACGGCTGCACTGGTAAAATCCACACTCTCTAAAGCCAAGAACACAGCATCCATGGGACCTGACAACATCCCAGTCTGCATTCTACATGAACTACAGAATGAACTGGCACCCCACCTAAGTACCATGTTCAATTATAGCCTCACCTCAGGCTTTTTGCCCACTAAATGGCACACAGCGATCCCATTCCACAAAAGGGGAGCCACCACGGATCCCAGGAACTACCACCCCATTAGCCTGACAAGCCTGGTCTGGAAGGCCATGGAACGTATCATCATGGAAATTATAAAAAAAGACATTGGTAATCTCCAAACTCTGGAGCCCTCCCAGTTTGGGTTTGTAAAAGGCAGATCATGTCTCCTAAACCTGATAGACTTCTTTGAAACAGTCACCAAAGCCGTAGACGAGGGTAAGGTGGTTCACACAGCCTATCTAGATCTTTTCAAGGCTTTTGATACCATCCCCCACTCTGGAATTATAGATAAACTCACTAAACTAGGTATAAGTCTCTATGTCACAAGATGGGTTGCTAACTGGCTCACTGACAGAACCCACACTGTGAAAGTAGCAGACTCCAAATCCGACTTCAAACCAGTAACAAGTGGAGTACCACAGGGTTCAGTCCTGGGTCCTCCCCTGTTTGGTATCTATTTCTCTAACATACAGGCTAACACAGAAGGTCTTTGGCTAATGTAGTTTGCAGATGACTGCAAACTAGGAGCCATAATCAAAACTCATAATGATGTGGACATCCTACAAAGGGGCCTCACTGAGACAGCTGCTTGGTGTCAAAGCCATGGCCTCAAGCTCAGTGCTAAAAAGTGCATTGTCATCCCAGTTGGTAAAAACTCTGTATCCATGAACTACCACACAGGTGGTAGTCTACTTAACACTGAAAGTATGATAAGAGACCTTGGGACACAGGTGGACAGTAGTCTCTCCTTTGATAATCACTTCACCACAGTAGCCAGGAAATCCTTCTATGTGGCACACCTCATCATAAAAGGTTTCTCATCCAGGAAAAAAGACATGATTGTTCCCCTCTACTTATCACTCATTAGACTCATTATAGAGTACAATGCCCCTTTTGGTATGTACCTCACAAGACACCTACAACAACTGGAAAGGCCACAGAAATACCTCACAAAGAGGATTGCCAGCCTCAAACAGATGCCCTATGCAGACTGTCTCAAAATAACTCCAGCTTTACTCCATCGCATATCACCTACTCAGAGGCTGTCTCTGCCTAACATACAAAGCTATTTTGAACCCAGAGCTGTTGGACATGCTCCACTTAAGGAAATCCCAATCTCTCCGAGCTACACACTCTAAGGACCTAAACATTGTCACCACAATAAACAGAACATGCTTGAGGGATAGATTTCTGTCCAAGAGACTTCCCATACTCTGGAACAAACTACCTATCTATAGCAAACAAAGCTCCTCATTAGCATTCATCAAGAAAAATCTTGAATATTGGATGAGAAATAGGAAATTCAACCCGGGGATCACTTCTATGGCTTTGCTCGACAGGGGCACAGGAAAATAATTTTCTTGGGTGGTGAAAGCCAGGGTACCTTTTTGGCTAGGCTTATATTGGCCCTAGGGCCAATATCCTAGTACATACCTATGAACCAAAGCCAATTTTCAGAAGAGGCCCGGGGAGAAATGCACCAGACACATGTCTTTGCAACATGGGAAGAAACAGAGTACACAGAAGAAACCCACACAAATGCAGGGAGGACATGCAGATGCCACAGAGAAGGCACACTAGCTGAGAATTTAACCAGAGAACCTCTTGCCATGAGATGACAACTCTGTCACTGCACCACCGCACCATCCGTTATCAGGATAGACCAGTAGTGCTCTCTCTATAGTCAATTTCTTTAGGACTCTTCCATGGAAATCTCTGTTTTGACTTTCATGTCACAGAAGATCTATTCTTCTTTGGCCACCTGTTTCGTTGCAGAACACCTGAGTAAAGGAGCTTTATCAACAGATACATAAGACATGTTTGGTGTGATATTTTCTTATCCTAATATAGCTGTAACTCAGAAACAAACGTCCTTTACATATCAAGCAGACTGTTGCCACTTTCAAGGTAACCCTAGATAATTTAATGGGTGTCATCAAATTCTCCATCACTCTACCTTGTATTGGAGGCTTTCTTGAGTCTGGGAAGAATTTTTGAATATGGATTACTGGCTAGGCTTTTAATGGTCTGCAGCCTGTCTATTACTTACCTATGAAGCTATGAGCCTTGCAGTCATTAAGAAAGAAAAGCCAACCTCAAGGATACTTCACACACGATAACATACAGGGAGACCAGGCAAAGCTACAGAATGTATATACAACCAAGAATATAAAACCAATTACACCTGACAGGACACAGCATAATTTTGACCATTGTGTTGTACAGGATAATGAATAAGATCAAAAAATTATAAAAATACAGTAAGATACTTGTTACTGTTTAGAAATCATTATATATAGAAAAATTATATTATTTACGTACTGAAAGCCACATTTTCTTAGGTAAGAGCACATACATGATGAACCAGCAGCTTACTATAGAGAAAAACAAATTGACGCCGAGAAGGGGAAACAGCTATTAAGGAGGAATACTGTTGGGTTTTGCTAAATGTAACCTTCTGGATTTTTGTATTGTTTGATACACTATATTTGTACTGTTTTCCTGTGTTCTGTATTCCTGGCTGGAAATGGTCTTTAGACTTTTTTCTTACCAGTTTAAAACACAAATAAATACATCTAAGTGCTTTGGTCAATGCCTAACTGTTAAAAAGTATGTTTGTCTTTTAATGACATACAAAACTCACTAGGGTTAGCACTGAACTCCCACAGCCTTCAACCTCTGAGCTTTAGAATCATAGTAATTGCCCTTAAAATATAGCAGGTAGTCAGAAAGGGGAATGCTTGCTTATTTTGCAAACTAGAAGGTCTTCAGAGAAGAACATTTCTTATTTTTAGAATAGAAGGTTTTCAGATAGTAAAACCCATTATTTTATTTATTTTACATTTGTTGACCGGGATAGTCCGACTGGATACATGTTTACTTTCAGCGGAGGCCTGGGGAGAAAAGCTTCACACAAATACTTTGATATATACAAAACGTTGTGACAGACAGTTTGTAGAATACATGAGACACACTGTGTATGCAAATTTTATATCAGTTATTTACACTACACATGGTAGGACAATAGTACAGCGGTTGCATTGTTACCTCACAGCAAGAGGTTCTTCTGTTTGATTCTCGGCTGGAGTGCCTTCTGTGTGGAGTCTGCATGTCATCCCCGTGGTCGAGTGGCCTCCAAAAGACATGGGTGAATGGACGTGCCTTCACTGAAGGTTGGGCGTCGGGCTGGCAACTCGGCACCATAAAAATTGACTGCCAATCATTAGCGGACCAGAGTTCCGCTGTGGTGACCCCTAACCAGGAAAAGCCGAAAAGACAAACAACAACAACAACAACATGGTAGGACAATAGGTAGAAGATAGAATTATGTGATTCTTCATTAAGACACTTAGCATGCAATATCCAGTTGAGTCAGAGTCTTTGAGACACAGAGATGATGCTAATCAGGTTTAAAGCAGGGGGAATAGCCAGTGTGATTCAAAATGTTTTTTGAGATATTCTTTGAATAGTGTATGTGAAGGTTCAAGAGTGAGGTCGTCTAGGAGTTGATTCCAGATTTTATCAATTGAATTGACAAATAAGGCTTTGTCAGCTGAGTTGTTGGATTTGATTGTTTGGATAAATAGTCTGTTGGATGAGCGGCGTTTACTGTGAGTACTATATGGGCTGACAATATTTTTAAGTGCTGGTATATTATCACTGTGGTAGAGAGCTTAATGAGCTATTGTGAACTGGGTATAATGTAGTAGAGAAGGAAGTTCAAGCCACCCTAGGAGATTTAGATTGTGACAATGGTGAATCCTGTAGGCTGTGAAAAGAAATCCTTGTATAGGCTCATTTCAGTTGTTTAATGATGCAAGTACCCTTAAAGAGGTCTAACATTAAGAAGAAAACAAATCTTTGATGATTAATGAGCAAAGCACAAAATCCATAGCATTAGGTCTAAATTTTAACATGTGAGAGCATGTTGATACCATCAGAAGACTTGGGCTACATTTTTGCAATAACAGAGGTGACCGATGCAGAACCATGCAGGAAAAGATGGATGCCAGTGAAGAATCAGATAATTCAGTTGATCAAAAACACAACAGATAGGTTGCTGACAAGGATCTTATATACCTAGCATGACCTCACATTGCTTCAGTTACACAGTCCATCTGTGGAGTAGCATATCACCCTTTGATGGTAGAATCATATTATTCTAAAGATCTGGTGAGATCCTATAAGCCTGTAATAATGCAGGATCATTTAATTCCACAGGCATGGGGCTGCTGGAAATTCCAAAGGGTCCAGATAGAGTTCTCTGGGTTTTGCACCTGCTTTCCTTATGTGGCTTCACGTCTGTGAAACTCCTTACTTCACTGTCAGATATAATGTCTAGCTATGGATACGTCTGAAGCAGCACATGTTTTTTATGTACTAATAAGATTTAATCTGCTGCAGTTTTTGGTCTGTACTGACCTGGAAAAATGAAGTATAGTTTTTGCTATTTGCACAAAGTCATTCATTGTTATTTATTAATTCTGGTTTGGAGTCTGAATACATCTTGTGTGCAGAATTCATATGGACCATTTCACTGGCCTGGGATAATAGAAGAAAATATAACAATTAACAGTGATTTTTACAGCAATGATACATACATTTGTATCCTTAATGTAGGATATCTGCTTCTACTTCCACAGTCAGTACAAATTCTAGCTGGAATGTCACAACACTTCAAAAAGGGGAGAGGGATTGTAAGTCACACTTCTCTGTGGTTCTGTGATCTTGTTGATACTATATTTAGAGATTGGTTGAAAGGCAAAACTCCAACATCATGGTGTATATATGTATATAGAGAGACAGACAGACAGAAAGTAGAGCTCCCCCCAACCTCAGTAAAACCCCTAATAATAGTATTTTTATTTTATTATCTTATGACAGTGCTTCTATCCATAAAATTCTGCAGGGAAGTCACTTCTAACAGTTTTGTGTCTTAGTGCTATGCTTGTCCATGCATCTTCCTGCATCTGTTGACTTAAATATGTTTAAATCTTAGCTTACTAAACATGGAAACAATTAATTTTGCAGAACAGATGTCTACACAACTAAATTTACCCTACTTCCACACACCACTTTGTTGCAATATTTGTTCCTCATCCATTTTATTAAAAGTAATTGCAACAGGGATTTTGCAACAGAAAAGAGAAAAATAATATATTCATTTGTATTTTCTGCTCTTGTTTTACCATCTAGTATGTTGGTTTAACCCACCGACATTTCTAATTGTTTATTGCAATGGTCATCTTTAAAAGTATTACACAAGTAAAGCACAAATGTGTGAGTATACGCATTATAACAGTAGATATTCAAAGGATCACTATTGCAGGAATTTGTTATATTTTTCAGAAAAAAATGTGGAAACTAATTATATCAAATTAGACATAATATGAAAACATTGGTTAAGAGTAGATAAAAGTTATAAGACAATGATTTAACAGGTAGAGAAATTTTAGGCAGCTTGTAGAGAAATTAAAGGTTAGTCAGTATAATGCAAACATGTATTGCAATACGAAGTAAGAGATAAGCTGGTTTATGGTATATTTAGAGAGAAACCCAGGGTATAGAAATTGATAGAAGTAAGAAAGTGAGTGAAGAAGGGATAGTAAGGAAATTAAAGATACAAGTAGGTATTTGCCCACATTGCAGTTGTCCACAGTATAAGGAACTAATCATGCATAATCTGAAAAGTGTGTCTACCTGCTGAGTGAAATGTAGTTTACTGAAAATAAATGAAACTGTTGGAAGAGAATAAGTTATGCAAGTTGGTGTCTCTCCAGAAGCCATAGTACTTTAATGCATTTAATATATAATATAGTGCACAGTGTGGTTTATAATATTGCACAGTGTGGTTTATATATTTAAAGGTAGTCAGTGCACTTTTTCTAGGATTAAATGTTTATATTTACTGAAAGCACACATGCTGTATTTCATATCCAGGAAGGTAACATAGAAAAGAACAGATAGAAATTAGTGTAAGTAGGAACAGAGGTTTAAACATACACTTTAGCATGGATAACCTTATGTTTACAATATATAGTTTCTGTAGGTGCAGCCCTCAATTTTTGGCAAATGGTCTTATGTGGTGAGGTAAACTTTATTTTGTTTTGAAAATGTATATAGTTATGTGTATTTGTTTTTTAAAAGGGGTGGGGGTTCTGAAAATCTGTTTTTTAGCGTTTTCATCGAATGTGAAATATATTCAAGAGTTGATAAGAACAACTATATAAAATATAAGCAACTACATAGTAGAGCAGCCTGTTAAATACTAGTGTTTGCATGTAAGCATTGGAAATATACATTTGAAAAAGCTGCCAGATATATTGAGTGAGAGTATTAGCTTTTTATCATATGGGCTACTCTGTCTATATTATCATAGAATGTAAATGGCCTTACAGATAAAGACAAAAAGCAAAGAGTATTGAATTAAATTAACAAAGGTAGAAATAGCAATGTTGCTGGAGACCCATTTAAATATTAATGAGCACGTCAATTTGACAAACAAAGCATTTTCAGTGTTGACATTCATCAGAATATCAGGGACAAAGAATTTGTGGTAGTAAAAAGTTGTTGGTAGGACAGGAGAATTGCACTGGTGTGTATTTATATCCCAACTAAAACTGCTATTATGGAGCTTATGAGAACTTTGGAAGAAAATTGAGCAGGGAATATTATTTCTGGGTGGGAATTGTAATGCTTTGCAGTAGTATAGATATATTGGTGAGACCTAGAAGGGAAAATAACAAAGGATGGTAGATTTCTGAAGGAAAATATGAGAATAATTGCTATGGAAGATGTGACTTTAGTAGTAGATGTGACTTTAGTAGTAGGCATACATACACAATTTACATATTGTTTCCCAAAGCAAAATAACTGGACTAGACTGCATAGAAACTATATTTCATAGGAATATACCATACATATTTAGCTGAAAGCTTTGACACACATCAAAATTAAATTTTCAGATCACACGCCAATAAAAATGAAGATAAAGATGCACTGTAATGAAGTAAAAAATGCGATTCAGTCAGAAGAATTTAATAAACAGGTTCTGGAAATGATTCACAATTTAACAGAAAAAAATAGAAATTTCTTTAGAAGGGATGACTAATGATTGTGACAAAATGAATAAAATAAAAGCAGTATGGCAAACTGATAGTAATTATTTAGAGGGGTTTTCAAAGATTGAAGTATTGCAGAATAAGAGGAATCTCACAGAACACAAACACTAGAAACTGCAGAATGCTAAAGGGAAAATAAGAGAATATTGGAATAACATGCATGAGTTTAGAAAGGTTACTGCTAATTATTTTTCTAAAAAGAATTTCAGAGCACAAAAACTTTTAGTGCGACTACTTAGGCAATAGAAATTAGAAAAGACTTACCATTAAACTTAGGGTGTTAACAACAAGAAAAGTAACCAAAGATCCTATAGACCTATTAGAGATAATCTGGAAATGTTATGAAAATTTGTACAGCAGCAGAATGCAGAAACAAAGAAAAGGCACAATTGGAAATATTTATGGAAGAGCTAATTATGCCAAGGCTAGAAAAAAATGAGGTTCAAAACAGATGGCTAAGATTGGAAGAGATAAGATAAAATCAGTGGTGTATAATCAATCAATAGGAAAGTTACACGGAATAGATGGAATTCCTGTGAGAATGTTAAAGCTGGGGAGGGTTGTGATAAAGATTTGGAAGGTTTTGTTTAACAGTATTTTAAAAAAGGGTGGAAGTATCAGCATTGTGAAAAAAGCTGTGGTAGTTGTATTACACAAAGAAGGTAAAGACTCTTCACACCCAGTTTCATAAAGAAGACAGTTACTATTTTAAACTATGATTATAAAATATTTATATCTGTACAAGTTAAGAGAGTGGCAAGTATCTTCTAAAAAATGATAGGTATGTATTAAGGTATTTTTTTTTGAAGGGGAGACAGCATTAAAAAATAAAAACAAAAGATAAGTGATGCTTCACACCGTAAAACTTGACTGAACAATTTATTTAAGACTATAGTAGGACTTCACCGACACCCAGAAGATCGAGACGGAATGATCGAACAGGTAGATGATCGAAAAGGCGATATTCCGACAGCCGAAAGACCGACAACGGCAACGTGTGAGCGCGATCCGGTAAGTGTGCGATAGTGACGGATTTAGGATTGGGGAGCGGACAGGTAAGTGTACGATAGTGAGGGATTTTAGGTTAGGGTGTGGGAAAGGTGAGTGTCTTGGTGTCGGACTTAGGGTTCCGGTAAGGTAAGTGTGTGATAGTGACGTAGTGTAGTGTAGGGAAGGGTTGAGTGTGTTAGGGTTAGTATGCGGGTGGAGTGAGTGTGCGATAGTGACAGGCTTAATGTTTTAGGGTGGGTTAAGTGAGTTAGGGTTAGGGTGCAGGTAGGGTAAGTGTGCGATAGTGGCGGTGTTGAGGTTTAGGGGTGGGTTAAGTGAGTTAGGGTTAGGGTGCGGGTTGGGTAAGTGTGCGGTAGTGTCGGACGTTAGGGTTAGGGTTTAGGTTAAGGTTAGTGGATATGTTATTGTGTGCAATGTGTAGTTTACGTTTTTTGTGTCGGTGTAATGGTGTTCGGTGTTTTGAGTTGTTGGTGTTTGTCGGTGTTGTGTGTTTTCGGTTGTTTGGGGTCGGTAAATTGTGTGTCGGTGAATCGGAAGTTCGGTTATACAAAGTAGACCCATATATATATATATATATATATATATATATATATATATATATATATATATATATATATATACACACACTATAGTATAGTAGTATATGGAGCATCGCTTATCTTTTGTTTTTAGTTGTATTTTGCTGAACGAGCTAAATTGGAGCATCCTTCTACTGTTTTTTAGCATTAAAAAATAATGATGACCTAGAGAGACACATAACGTTAAAAAATGCCACTTTTATTGCTTGTTAGTGAGGCACAGAAAACATTTCATAGAGTCATCTTGGATTTTATGGACAGGGAAGTGGTAGCATTTGTGTTCCTACAATGAATAATACTGTTAATTATGAGTATATATTAAGGGTTGGAGGCAAGAATTAATGTGAGAGGATTCCTCTTTGATAATCTTGATTTGAACAGATGAGCCAGAGAGGAATGTCCTCTTTCTTCACTTGTTATTTGCTTTATATTTTGTGCTACTGGCAAAGAAATTTAGGGACTCACAAATTCAAGGCTATAAATGTTAAGGTAATCATAAAATAGTAGCTTTATTTGTTGCTGATAATATTTTTCTACTTGATAAATTAAGAAAAGTACATGTTGGTGTTATGGAACATTTTGAGACAAGTTTTAAGTCTTTATGGGATATAAAATGAATGAAGATAAACCAAAATTTATAGCAATAAACTATTTACTCACACTTCAGCATCAACATCAAAACTGGAAACTCTTGATGATGGATATGGATAACAATGTACAAGGAGTGTAAGTGATTTTTAGTCATTTTAGTTTTATTTACATCTCATGCATAGTTTATCAACCAGAGAATGAGTTGGGGGTAATAATTAATAAAGAGATGAAAGAATTTATTTGGAATTGAAAAGGGGCAGGAATTAAGTGGGATCAGATGGGTTTCCCATTAGAACAAGTAGCTTCGGGTTTCTTCATTTAAAGAGATACTTTAGAGCTACACCATTGTGGTGCATATACATACAATAACTCAAGCAGAAGTTTGTCAATCAAATTGGAAAGGGATTATGATGAAACAGGGATGGTGTTAAAGAAATAAGGAGCAATTAGGAATGGTGATATAGGTCCATAAGGAGAATAACAATGGCTATGCAGAATATTATATTTATAATATAGAGGAACGCATTATATATAATAAACCAGCAAAGGAATGGACCAATGGGATTTTACCAGTTCTGTTGACTAGATGCAGACATATAGAAAATAGGGAAAGGGAATTGGAATTGGCTAGAGAAAATCAACAAATTAACCAAGGAATTGGGTACAAATAACTAAAGGGGGAAATGTAATGTGGGATTGAGCTAAGCAGGAGTATGGACTACAGGTAAGAGTCTGCTTTTCCTATCAGGGACTGATAATGGAAAATTGGCAAAGAAAAAGATATTGGGAGTGCTAAGTGAAAGACCAGCTCTTGCAGAGTTTTAGATGAGGCTAGAACAGAAGATGCTTTAAAAAGGATAATTGGCATGGCAAAATAAATATTGCATGTTAATGATAAGAATCAGTCAGAGGAGGTAAGAAAAAATGGCAAGAGAGAATGAAAAGGCAATTTACAAAGGAAGCACAGGAGGCATTTATATGGCTCCCAAGTATGCAAAGTCCAGAAGGGTTAGAATTTCTTTTCTTGGAAGGATCTTTATAGATATTTTAAACCTCAGGTAAACTTCAGAGAATGTAGATAGCAAATTCTGGAGTAGAAATAGGAAAGAAAGAGGTAATGGGGACCTTTGTTTGGGAATGTAACAAACTGGTAGATTTTAAAAATTCTCTGCAGAATCCTCAGAATTTAAAAATCTAAAAATTTAAAAACTCCCTGCAGAATCCTTGTTTGAATCTGCCTTTTATTCCTTTGTCATATGTGGTAGACACTTGTCAGTTGAAAGGCTAGATCATGGCAGGGAAATTCCTGTTGTACCTACACAAAAGTGTTGGGAGCTTTTACCCTTCCCCTATAGCATCTTATACACCTCATGAGCAGGGTGTCCAGAAAGTACGTCTTTCCTTACAGCACCACTGGCAATCTCCATCTTCACATTGTCTGGTGGAAGCATGTTCCACAACCAGGCATACCTCCATTTAACTGACCCTGTAACTGTTGCCCTGCTTAATGTATCCACAACATCTTAGTAACATTTCTTTGGGTTCTAAAAGGCATGGAAAGAATGCCTCATAAATACAGCAACTCCTGTGAAAGGTCTTTAGCCTCCCATCCCCTCTAATACAGTCCTCATCTAATCCATCAGACTCTATTGACAAGAAAGCACATGGGACTGGCAGTTTAAAGCCCTGAAGGGTAATGTATCAGCTGTGTACACTTTCTTCCCAAATTTATTAAGGGTTCTGCTCTTTTTTTTATTGGAGATATGGCTCAAGGTAGGCACTGAGACTGCTCCCTTGCTATAGGCAAGAGACATGACATCTGGATCAGCCAGCAGGTTCCTACAAAGCACTTATGGGAATCCTTCTCCCTATAAAACTGGGCAGGCTCCCTAAAAGCAGGAGGAGGGGAACTGGACTCCATTAATGCATTAAGGAAACATTCAGCAGTGGAGGGACAGCTTCTGTCCTAGGTTCAGCGAGACCCATGAAGGCCCATTATCTTAGCTACATTTAGATTATTTCTTGGGTACTCATTGGACATTTGCCATTATGTTGAACTACCTAGTTACAATTTTCCTTATGAAACCACTGCCTGTGCAGTTTCAAGTTTGTGTCATTTGTAATTCATTTTTCTTAAGTTCTCCTTTCTTCCATGTTTGTGCTTTATGTTGGTATATGTAAATTTGGGATGCAGGGCTACCTGCAGAAAACACTTTCACATTTTCATTGGGTTGAGTTCCTGACAAGTTGAGTATTCACCTTTGCTTAATAACGTTTATTGCCTTGCCTCTTTTCTCTATGGACCTCCACAGAAAACAGTCTCGTCTCAGTTTGACAATTGTTCTTTAAAAAAGGGAAGTTAATTATGCCTGCGATTGTAAAGTATAATAGGCGTTTCAAATTTCAGGTAAGTCAAAAACTCCTAGTGATATCAAAAGTAACAGATATGGTAAATTCATCAGTTCAAAAGGAAACATTTTTAAGAAAAGTAAGGACAGCAGCAACTAAACATGGCACTTGTAAGTAAAATGGGATAACAAACTAAACCTCCAATAAGTTAAAATATTTTAATATTTACAATTGTAAAAGATAAAGAAATGAATATTTAAATTTATAAGCATGGAGTCACATGGAAACAAAATAAGTTCATGCAATAAACTAGTGAATATTAGAAGCACCAAATATCGATCAGTGAAGTGGACAGTTTTATTTATTTAAGGAAGATGTTGGCCTATTTCAATGATTATGAGTTTTTCACTATAGTTTCTAGGATTAAAGTGAATATTGTGTACACCAGACTGAACTCTTAGTTAGAGGACATAATTTTAGAATATGCCTTTCCGTCATGGTTGAAGGAAGTCCTCAGGGTAAAGAAACCCTTAATTGAATCATTGATTTGGAATTCAGACACTCACAACTCCATCACTGAGCCACCTCTGAGACCAGTTGTGGCTGGAGAAGGGTCAAAGACTGAACCTATCACTAGATTAGTGGACATTAGTGTAAAGGACTTTTTAAGTGATAAATTATACATTCTTGAAGATTCATGGTATTTTCTGAACATCATGGGTGAGTGTGTCTTTATGGAAAAAACACTTCTTGGAGAAATTGATGTTGAAGGAGCTCTTCTTGGTAATCCCTGATGAAGAAGGAATGGATTGGTTTATTGAACCACTTGTGAGTAAGGACTTTTCACACAATTACATTAATATTATTAATAATTGTTTGTAAGTGGCCATGAAAAATAAGTTTGCCTTCTTTGAGGTTTTATATTGCAAGCAGGTAAACGGAGTGTCCATGGGGGCCTCAGCAGCCCTAGTTTTTGCTGTCATAGTCATATCATAATGGGAAGGAACCATTTTATTTCCTCTTTTAGCCACATGTGATTAAATATCTGCATTTTGGATAACATTTGTTATAATATGGAGGGGGAGAACTTGAAGGGTTTTTTATGACTATATTAACAACACCATGACCTTCCTGCATTTTGTGGGTGAGGTGGATCAAAATACTATTAATTTTTGGGATGTCACAGCATTATAGAAGAGTAATATGAGTCCAACATTTTAAAGAAAGACACATATTGTAATAGTCTTTTGCATTATAATAGTTGTCACCCTTTCTGGCAAAAAATATTTTAATAATCACAAGGTTAGATTGTCAAGACTAGTATCTGCTGAACAACAATTTGTCAACAAGATGGGCACATTTAAGGCTATGTTCTCGGATATGGGATGCCCTAGTTAGTTAACTGAAATGGTGTATAGTGAAATAGTTCACAACTGAAATATTAAGTTTCAATCAATATTAAGATTCTAGTTTGTGCTTCATTGCTTTTGTATTTTGTTTATCATTTACCTGCTTAAAACTGAACTCTGCGAACATAATAATGGCTAGTTGGGAAAATGAAATGTTTCTGAACCCTCTAAGATGGCAACACGTTGTCTTTTACAGACGTTTTGTTGATAATCTTTTTCTTTCGTTTTTCTTTTATATAATGGTAATAAGAATGAGTTAACATTGTTCCTCGATTATCTGAGTACCAGCACCTCTTTTCTTAGGTTTAATATAAGCATATCTCATGAAAAGGTGAATTACTTGGATGTTAAGGTGTTTAGAAAACAGGATGGAACGTTCAGTACTACAATTCACGGAGAGGAATGCTTTAGAAATAGTTCATTACACAAAATAAGTATGCACCCTGGACATATTTTAGGAACATAGTAAAGGGACAAGGTCTAAGGATGATGAGATTTAATCCCGATGATGATAAATTCAAAGCTGATTTAGATGATTTGAAGGTTAGGCTGAAGGATAAGGGTTATAATGATTGAGAGGTTGAGACCCCACTGCATGATGTCCAAGGCCTGTGATCTGCTACAGCAAAGACTTACTTCTCCCATCTTGACAGTTGGTCAGAGGATGTGAATATTTCGAAGAGAGTATATTGTACGTGTCCCTATGTATTTTGCTAGTAATGTCAATTCAGTAGCTGAGGTAGTTAAGAAATATTGACCTATTTTAACTAGCAACCCTGATATCAGGAAGAGAGTAGGAGATAAACCTAGCTTCTCTTTTAAAAATAAAATATCTCTTAAATGTTTGCTACGCTATCCAAAAGGTTGGTTAAGTGATGCACCATGGGACATCTCTTTTGCCATACTTCCGTGTTCTAGATGCAATTTTCGCATTTATATTGACACATCTGGGACATTCAAACATCCTGACACAGGGAAGGTTTTTACCTTTAAAGTTAAGGCTAACTGTGATTCTTCAAATGTGGTCCAGTTAGCTGTCTGTTGGAAATGTTCATCCTTTTATGTAGGGAAAACCAACGATTGGATGGGAGATAGGACATTTACCCTGGGGATTACTTCAGTTGCCCTGCTAGACAGGGGTCCAGGGAAGTAAGTATTGTGGGAAGAAATAACCAGGGAATTGTTATGGCTAGGCTTGTATAGGGCCTAGGGGCGATAGCCTAGTACTAACCTATGAACTGACGTTTTAGGGGTAGAATAAGAGAACACACACAAAAAATTAAGACTGGATGCAGTAATAATGCCCTTGATAAACATGTGATTGAACATGAGCCAACACACAGTTTTAAATTTTTAGTTATAGAGAAAGTTGTACCTAATGAACATGGTGGGGATATTGAGAACATGACTAAGGCTTAAGAGACAAGATAAATTATTAGACTGAAAGCAGAACTTGGCAAGGGTCTTAATGACAAGGTACCATTAAAACCCCTCTTTAAAGTTTGGTGTTTATATAAATGATCAATTGAGTTTAGATTTTAAGTATGTTTGAGGCATGTTATTATATGTTATTATACTTTGATAAGAGAGTGTTTATTTGATGTTTTTATACGTGTTTTTTATATATTTTCATTCATCAGTTTTATGATATTTCTTTAAATCATTATTGCTTGTTAACATGTTGCCCACTTGATAGTCGATACTACACTGCATCTTCTGATTGGTTAAGATTTGGTTTCAGTGTTTTAAATAGTAGTCTCTTTGTATGTTTTATAACATCTGATGAAGCAGTATTTCAACTGTGAAAGCGCTAAGGCGTATAATAAACCAGTTTGTTTATTACGCTTTTCATTTTCACTGGAATTTTTAACAAGAACCGCTTCATTGTTTGACTCACTCATATGGACTTTTAAATAAAAAAGTACAAATGACTCTTCCTCTTCATGGTTACCACTGTAAGACTTTCTTGAAATTGCCTTCAGCTAGTTCTTTGAGTGGTTTGTAGTAGCACTGCCCTTGTGGGTTCTTCAGTGTTTTTACATTAGGAGGACTGGGTTTATTCATCCTGTTGCAGAAGATGCTTGCTTGGTATATCTGAGTTAGGAAATATAAACAAAGACTTATAGTGTAGTCATTTTGCTGCCCAGAGGGGTCATTAGTTAGTTTTCTGTCTCCTCTGTGCTGCTATAAATGTTATGTATTTGTTAACAATGCCCTGTATAGTAGCAGTTCATAAAACTATATCCTGTAAAGCAGCAATATAGTACCAATACCTTGTACACAGACAAGCTTAGAACAGCTATTTGGGAGCCTTGTGGCAATACCTACAGATTTAGTTTAATTCATTATTGTGCGAGCATTAAATTTAGTACAATTTAGTACTGTTTAGCATAAAATTGCTCTAATAAAGCACCTTTATTAGCCTTCTAATCGCAATACCCCACCTCCTTGTAGCGTACAAATCAAAGGACTGAACAGTATGGATATGCAATTTCCTAACTTCTCTGTAGCCAGCTTGATGGATATGGGCATCTTCAGATAATGTAGCATTTTTATCATGTTTACTGATAACCACTTAATCCTTAAAGAAAGAGACACAGTATGCAAGGGGTGTAGTTATACAATGACACTGGAGGCTAAATTCTTACATACAAGTGCACATCAGGTTGTCGAAACCACACGCACAACACCCACCTCACATAGTACACAGCACACACATAGACTAACTTATGCTGAGAAACTTAAAAGCAGTCTTCCTAAACAACAAAGATCACTTAGACCACTCATTGTGGAAGTTAGGCCTCAGCAAGACCAAAGGCTCTCAGAAAAAACAATGCCTAACACCACATATACTCTCACTGTCATTGGAACCCTAAACACTAAGCCCCTAAGATAAGCAAACACAATTCCCAGGACCCTCATCATAAGTAATCCATCATAAGATATACTGATGCTCCCTAACCAGCCTGAACAAGGAGAAGATAATGGGGAGGTGCTTATGTGGAGCCAGGATCCACCAAATCATGCATGTTTGCGCTCAAGTCATTACATCATAGGTACCAGTATGATTACATCATAGTCCATGTAGCTGTAAATGACCTGAGATTTAGCTCTCTGGACTATATGAAGAGAGATGTTATGGAGCTTTTAGACTATCTGTCCCAGGCTGGAATGAGCACCATATTATCCCTCACTGAGGATGATGCCATAATATGAGAAAATAAATATTGATTCCAACAGCAGTGGCTGAACTGGTTGTTAATGGTGTCACATTCAGTGCACTTGGTAATAGAGCAAGCCTGGTAGCAGACAAATTCAGATCCAACCTTACCCCTAACCCCCAACCATCCCCTCAAAAATACCCATAAACATAACCCCTTGAACTATAACTAGGGAGCATGTACTGACTGCACTAATTAAGGCCAGGAACATGGCCTCAGTAGGCCCTGATAACATCCGGGGATGCTTCCTGAATAGTCTAAAATATGACTTATCAGGACCTCTGGAGCCATTATTTAACTATAGTCTTAAAACAAGCTTTGTGCTATGTGAATGGAGGACTGCAGTGGACATCCCCCTTCATAAGGAAGCACTTTCAACAGATTCTAGAAACTGAAGACCCAGTAGTATGACTAGTCTTATTTGTAAAATCATGGAAAGAAATATCATGGAAATTATCAACAAGGATATAGGAGAACTCCAGACACAAGATCCATCCCAGTCTGGCTTTGTCAAAGGAAGGTCATGCTTACTGAAGCTGGTGGATTTCTTTCAAAAGGTTACTTAGGCAATGGATCAGGGGAAAAGTGCATACGGCCTACCTAGATCTTGCTAAAGCTTTTGATACAATACCCCACTTGGACATTGTCAAGAAACTTATGGAACTAGGTATAAATCTCTTTATAACATGCTGGATAGCTTCACTGATGTGACCCAGAAGGCTAGAATCGGTGAGGCTACCTCCACAAAGAGGTCAGTCACTAGTGGAGTTCCCCAGGGGTCAAAGCCAATGTCAAAGGCCTTTAGCTGACCAGGTTCACAAATGATTGCAAACTGGGAGGAATCATTGAATCCCCTCAAGATGAGAACATCCTTCAGGAAAGTGTAATAGAGACAAACACTTGGTGCCAAAGCCATGACTTAAAAATCCGTACCAAGAAATGCATTATAGTACCTTTTGAGAAGTCTATCACCATGGGTAACTACATCACTAAAACACCCTTAAAAGTTGATTCACTAGTCAGGGATCTTGGAACTCATGTTGATAGTAACCTAGCCTTCGATCAACATGTGTCCAAGGTAGTAAGAAAATCCTTCTATGTTGCTCAACTTATAAGCAAGGGCTTGACCTCTAGGTCCAGAGACATCATCATATCACTGTACTTGGCCTTCATTAGGCCCATCATGGAGTATAATTCCCCCTTCAGTATGCACCTGATAAGACACATGCAACAACTGGAATGTCCACAATGATTCCTTACCAAAAGAATACAGGGAGTAAACAAAATGTTCTCCTCTGATCACCTCAAAGCCCTGTCTCTTTACTCAATATCATACAAACTTCTGAGAGGTGATCTTTGCCTGACACAAAAGGCATCCCTAAACCCTGTTTTGATTAACCTTTTGTACATCCACAAAACAAACACAAGTAGTAGATTAAAAGACCTCAATTTTGCTTGCAACATAATTAGGACATGTTGGTTGGACAGACATGTTTCTCGTAGAATTCCCATTCTCTGGAACAGGCTCCCATCCATGCGATGCAGAGCTCCTCCCTCTCCCTGTTTAAGCACAACTTGCATCAATGAATGAGTAATCAGAAATTCACCCCTGTTCTGGCTCCTATGTCTTTGATGGACAGAGGCAGTCAGTAAACCACCACCTATGTAAATCAAGTTTGTGGATCACATTTGGGTTGCACGGCTAGGCTTATAAGAGCCCTTGTGGTCATTAGCTTAGTACACACTTATGACCCAACAAATATCCTGGTAATATAAACATACCAAGTCCAGGATAAAGACTATTCTAGGGCAGTGATTTTGGCTTATAGCAACAGATTTGATGATATTAAGGGGCTGATGAGTAAGAACTTTAAGACTGTGTTTGAATCATTTGAACTAACAGGAAGGTTGTGGAGTACTCATCAGGTTATATTTAATAGTGGCAAAAAAAACTCTTAAGTCATAAGAGATTACTAGGCTATCAAACTGAAGGTCATTTCAAGCCTAGTCATTTAATCACAATGTAATATCATAGAAATTTATTTTATTTTTATTTATCAATTGTTAACCGGAAAAGTCCGACTTGGAACAAAGCCAATTTTCAGCAGAGGCCCTGAGAGAAATGCTCCCGATGCATGTCTTTGTAACGTGGGAGGAAACCGGAGCACCCAGAGGAAACCCACATGAATGCAGGGAGGACATACAGACCCCAAACAGAAGGCACCCCAGCCGAGATTCAAACTGGAGAACTTCTTGCTGAGAGGCAACAACACTACCACTACTGTGCCATCCATAGAAATGTTAGTTAATACCCAAGACTGTATTTAATAATGGATGCCCATATCCAGGAGGGTTGTGGGCACTATTCCCAGTAAGAATTTATGGTGCTTATCTATTTATCCAGGTTCCTATTGAGCAGTGCCATAGAGGTTATCTGTTTCACATGAATAGGTAGCATATTCCAAAGACACAGCAATTGCTAGGAGATAAATCTGTCACTCCAGCATGTCTTACTTAAGTTGCAGGCCATATTTAGGTCCCTGAAACAGATAGCCCTAGTCCCACTTGATTTATAGATATGCAGCAAGGTCATTAGGTTTGAGTCTATGATTCCTCTGTAAACCAGGCATAAGTCCCCCCAAGAAGTCTGCACAATACAGAGTATAGTGACAGGGACTTTAGTCAGTCTGTGTAAGGCACATGCTAGAGTCCCTTGATCTTCTTAGTTAGAAACCTCTGAGGTCTCTCCATTTGCTGCAGGTGCTTTGTATGGTACATGCCGAATGGGGCATTATACTCAATTATGGGCAGGATTAGTGCCGAGTATAGAGGGATTATAACCTCTTTGCTCTCAAGGTGATGCCTTTACTAATCAAGTGTGCTATGCAGAAAGCCTTCCTTACTTAGAAAATGGTACAGAATGTTTACAAACACATCAAGTATAAATAAAGGAATGGTTAAATGTGGTGCATGCACACAGTGTAATTATTTTTACATTTACAAAAACATCATGGTTGCTAAACACTCCAGAGCTATTTTTACTGAAGGCAGACATGACTGCAACACGAAGGGCGTGGTTTACATAATGATGTTCCTATTGTGTCCTGCGTTTTATATCATTAAGACTGAGGGACACTTGAGGTTAGGATATACTAACGTAATTATGCTGTCATAAAGGTGACACAGATAATGCACAATGCAGGCATGTCAGGACTTGTAACACATTTATTTTTTTGCACTGGAAAACATATAGGGGGCAGCAATTGCAAAGTCCATCTCAAATTTAGGGAGTTGATGCCAACAGCAGCCAAGCAAGATCAGCAACATATCGATTAGTAATGTCTTATTATTCCTTTTATCCCACCCATGTGGACCCAGGCAGTCATTCTATTCTGTTTTCTCTGTCTTGATATGTGCATTCACTTCCCCATTTTAAACCTAATTTATTGTGCCATGCTTTATCTAGGCGTTCCTGTAACTGCTGCCGAAATGTCCCATTTTCTTCACAACTCTATTGAGGGGCACAATCTGAGATTGTGAATATCAAAGTATCTTTTTACTGAAATCTGATTATCATGAGTCTAACACTGATACTAATAGTGTCCTTCACTGTCTTCAGGATACTCTCAGCACAATTCTAACACCAATTTTAGTCTTCCTTCTTCTTGGTAGTAGATTCACGATCCCAAGCCAGGAGACTTCGCTGCACTGTCTTTCCATCTTGTCCTTTGGATACATAGGATGTCCAGCCTCCTCCTTCCTATCATGTCAGCAACTTCCAAGCCGCATCCTATCACTGAACTTTTAATCAGTTGTAAAAACCCTTGGTTCAGTTTTGTAAAGTTGATTGGTTTCACGCCCAGCTTTCATTAAACAGAGCTAATCCAGGTATTTCAGGGTTTGCAACTGGACACCAGCCAATAGCTTATTGAAGGAGGGTTTATGACAGGTACACACTGGCCAATAGGGGCACAGCATGAGTAGAGGTCCTTAGCCTAAGTCAGGATAGTCAGAATCTTCGGGTCACTTAGCTCAGGCACATGCCCATACCCCTTTTTATGACATTAGTCAGCATGTGGCTTAAAACTTAATACTGACCAGAAATTAGACGTGGCCAGGAAATTTCAGATTTCTGCAGGAATGGTGTTCCTCACCTGACCAATGGCATTATTTCTGCATTTATTAAATTAATACTGGGACTGTGTCCTGCTCAGCCTGCATGCCTCATTTTTTCTGGGATTAATCTCAGTAATGTAGGATACCTCCAATCCTGGACCTTGGAAAGGCAAGCACTTTGCATGGAAGTTGCATTTGCATGTTCATTTCTGAAATGCTGATACAGAGCTCAATACTGCCTGCATAGCAAAACTCAAACAATAAATGTTGTATTATGATTGCATTTACAGGCAGTCTGTAAATTAGGAACATCTTGGACAATAGAACTGAACCGTATTATAAGTCATATGTATCAAATACAAGGCTTGTACAGGGATCCCAGCCATTATTCTGTAAGGCCAGCGGGTTAGGAAAACAGGAAAATATCTTAGAGTTTATAGTCTCCCTCCCACACCTTGCAATACTCCAGAAATGTCACATTGTGCAGGTTGACCGTGGAATATTATCACGTACTTCATGTTAGAAGTAGTCAGCTCTGATCTTTGGGAGTCACAGTAATATGTCACTGAGGCTGTTAAGACTTATAATAATTTTTAAATCTAAATGTGTGTAAAAATAGAATAAAGCACTTAGAATTGTTTAAAGACAAAATACATAAGTAGGTTGCTGTGCCTAATGAAATGGGTAAGACAGGTTAGAGCTTTAACTGATGTGGTAATGAATTCCATATAACAGGTGCACAGCAGGCAAATTAATTTCTTGCTGCTGATTCTAAATAAATTCTGTGGGTATTTGTAATAAACGAGGAAGAGACCTATTAGTTATTCTCTCTCAGATAACTGTTACTAAGAGGTAATTTTGAAATGATATTTTAAATACATGATTGTTTCTTCATATCTAGCCGACAGAAGTGAACCGTTACACATGTATGAAAAGCATGTTCCGTTGCCTCAAGCATCAGTATTGTAGTTAATGAAATGTTTTCAGCTATTACTTTACAGAACATTCCACCTGTATGATACTTACAAATTTATGGACCTGTATTTAATATCAGTAGTCATTATGGGGTAAGTAAACTGCCTTGTATTGCCACTGAACATATTTTAAAGGTCTGTCTGCTGAATCTGTAATACCAGCTATATCACAGTCACTGACAAGTCAGGAATTATATTCTCAAAATGGCAGTGATGGCAGTACAGAATATTGAGATGGAGCTCTTCATCTGTCTTAAAAGTATATAAATAAGCCTAAGTGTAAATACAGTGAAGGATATAATACAGGTAATAAAGCAAATCATATTTATGGACAGGGCTTGGTTTTGCCATAAAGGATGCAAACATTTTAGTACAGAAGAGACAGATGTAATTATTAACTACATTCCTGTTGCTTTTTAGTTGCAGGTTTGTTGCATTCAGGTATCATATTAGCAATGTTGCTGAACTGCATTTAAGGCAATAAAGTATTAACAGTCTGCAAACACAGGCTGATAGTTTTTGATAGTGATTAATTTACAGTAAAATCCCTTCATTAACAGGACTGGATTTTAGGTTGTTTGTTAGCATGAAACTCAAGGAAGTATCACATCTTGCATTAAAATTGCACTTCATTAGCTGGGGGTGAATTTACCTTTTACAGCTTCAGCATATAAATACTGACTACAGTAGACCATTTGTATCTATTTTTTATAAAAATTATAATGAGATTTTATTGCTTTAAGTGCAATTTTATATGCCACCCCTTCCCAGAATGTCACATCACCAGTTAAATGTTTTTGAAGGAAAATAATTTTGTACTGAACAGCTAGTATTTTTTAATACAAGATGTGATATTGTTCATAAAGTAGCATGTAAAAACATTTCTAAATATGGTCATATTGCATGCTTCTGTCAGTTACAATTAAGCTCTAGACAGTTCATCAGTCTCGACAGCTATTACGTGTAATCTACATTCCGCGATTCCACCTTTACACCAGAACGTTAATCCTTCCATAGCTTGTTAAATGGTATTCTTTCTGTTTTAACATGCTTTGCAACAACTAGCAGTAGAGCATATTGCATAGCTGTACAATGATTCATTCGCTCACTCACTCATCACCCTTTATTGCTTTAGGAAATGACAGAAACATACTCCAGATCTGTAGATTTGGTATGAATCTGTCAGTGATCCATTTGAAATACTGTGCAACCCCACCTAAGTGCTTTAAACACCTTGTGGCCCTGACTTAATATTTGGAAGAGCACATCTGCCTCAGTGTCTCTTAATGGTCAACAAACATCATTAAAATGATTTACACAATACAGTAAATTATTTATGCAGAGAAACGTGAAAGATGCCAGATGTGGTTCTGTCACAGCTAAATGTAAATGAAGTTTGTTCTACCATTCTGCAATACAGCAATATTTGATTCTAAATAGGGCTAGCACTTTACTTAGCAAACAGCATAAAAAAACAATAAAGAGTATATTTATTAGTTCATTAAATGTGTGTTCAGCCAGATATTTAAATCTGTAAGATATCTTCCAGCATACCTCACACAGCACAATGCAGCATAGACTGACAATACTCACATTTTATATTCAATAGATGCGAGATGCTAGGTTAATAGATAGATAGATAGATAGATAGAAAGCTGAATATAAATATACTTTCAGAAGTAATTTAAGAATTAGAAATGCAGTTAAAATTATAATACATACACATATGTATTGTTTGTTATGCTTTGTAGGAACAAATGTATTTTAGTACCCATTTCTCAAAAGAATTACAACAAAATATTTACAATGCAATTTAGCCTTTTTTGACTGAAAATTGAACCGCTTTAACTGTTGAAATCTGTTGCACATTACATAGCATGTGATAAATACAACCATGTACAGAAAAATTCAATAATGAATAATGTTTTCTGGTGATTTCTGACAATTATTTTTTTTCCTGCAGGATAGCGAATGCTGTATACCTGCATTTGCAAACTGAACAACAAAAACCATACCAAGAAATCATCAAAGGGTGCCATAAAACTCTTTTTATTATTGGCATTGTCCCGTCCATATCCTGCCTTCTAAGCACCTGATGATTTTGAGGTTCTAGTCAACATTCATTTGAGTAAATCATGTCTTACATTTTTGTATGTGCCTTTTGAAGGAACTTGAAACTGCTGACAGATCTTTTAGAGACCTTCTTGATATTTCATGCACTAAATATGCTACATTAAAAATATCTAAATTGGCATGTGAAGACTAAACCTAACAGGCCATTTCCTAGCCATTTACTATGTTATTCTGACAATGCATATATAACTGAAGTGACCCAAAAATAAATGCTCTCATTTTGTACTAAGTAGAGTTCGCTTTGTCATGGTTTTGGTAAGTGTATCATTACCTGCTGTAGGGTGATACATTTAATACAGACGATTAAGATTAGGTTGCTTATCAAAACCACATTATTATGCATTCAAGAAGTAGTTGTCATGAAATTGAGAGTGAAGCTCATGAAAAAAATACTTTCAATAACACAGAACAAGTGATTGTAATCAGAGAGCCAGTCATACTCCTTTATAATGCTATCTCCATAACAGTCTGAGGTTCATTTAATTTTTTATGATATCTAAGAGGATATTTACAAACTTGGCAATAATAAGCTAGTCTTAGCTTTTATGAATAAACCTGGCTTTTACAACAAAAGTGAATATGACACTATCCCAGACATAGCAGTTACTACAGAAATGCTTGGAAACAAACTAACAGCTTGAAAAGCAGTCAAATATCTCACACTGCTGCACAGACAGCAGTCAGAAGTAAAGCGCACCTCTAATCAACAACAGCTTTAAGAACTTGTAAACCTTTGCACTACCACACAAGCTTTACCTTTCTGCAACTGTAGTCATCACATGTTGGCAGCTAAAAGTCCCAATGCATTAAAAAGTAATATGAATGGGTTTCTGATCACAGCCCCTTGTTATATTTTCACAGAATGGATTTTAGTATTGTTAACCAGATACAAATGTTACAGTTTTGTGTTAATGTGCTGTGTGTGATCTTTCTGCTTATTATTACAACTTATTCGCAGTGAAGAGGTATAGTAATGGCTTGTGTAGTGCCTGAAAAGAACCTATTGACTGGCATACTGACCCAGAAAACAAAGGGTAAATAAATATTTATTCACCGTGGTTCTTGAGATGAATTTCAAGCCTGCATAAACTAAAGTACTGCTGGTGATTCCCTGCTGGGTGAGGAAAGTAAACCTGTGTTTTCTTTATCTGTGACTTGTTGACAGAGCTGCTTTCTGTTTTACCTGCTCCGTTTTGTTTTCTGCTTTAAGAAATCTGCTTGGCCTAGCGATTTTTTTCTGTGTGAGAAATGCACACTTAAATTATCTAGGCTGCACATTTCACGTGTTTTTTTCATTGCTTCAGTTGTTTGTTGACTGTACTTTTTAAACTGTATTTTAACTAATTATTGAAATATTTCTGCTTTTTACTGTTTCTGACTGCATCACTTTCTGCACTTGATTTCAACTGTACTGTTAGCCTATACAGTATAGTATAAATTCAGGTCTGCTGAATCTAGCCTATTATTCATACACTTGAGCACTAAACCAGCCATCTTACATTAAGAACGGCTCCCCTGTACCCCTGTGGCAGAAGAGTGTAGATCCAGCCTTCTCTGAGCTGGGGTCTGCTGGAGAAAGGGTCATTGTGTGCTTTCCTATTAGTAGCTTAATAAAAGTGTTTATTTTCACCAACATTTAAGTTTCACATTTGAGAGTTGCTGCACACCGCCCAGCAGGGGTTAGCAGTACCCCATATAGTTGCAAATGCCTTGAAACACACATTTTCTGTCAGCTGCCCTCCCATGCTTCCCTGCTGTACTACAAGCAACTCCGCTGCGCACTGAGAACCGTTGCCACATTTATCATCCCTAGCCTTCAACAGACCAAACTGCTTTCTTAGTCCTAGTGCAAAAAATGGTTAAACTAGCCGGCTCCCTTCCCTAATAGTACGTATGATAAACACCAGCTATAGTGGATGGGCAGTTTCTTATCATTTATCTGTCCAGCCTGATTGACATGGACATCCTGAGGCAATGTAGTAATTGCCTCATGTATACTGGCAACAACTTACTCCTAAAACCCTCATGTATACTGGCAACAACTTACTCCTAAAACCGACAAATACCCTATGTCCAAGATGTAATTACACTATGAAACTGGAGTCAGTCCTCTTACATAACAAGAAACTGGGCATCAAACAGGTTGTAAGAACACACACTTCACCTCTAACACAAAATAAGGTCACAATACATAAACTCACATATGCAGAGGTATTCACAAGAAGGCTACCAAAAGATCAGAGACCTCGCAAACATAAACCACTTGTACACACTGCTATGCAAATAGTAACCACTACAAATAATAGCACATACACCAGTGTCTCAGCAAATAAGCCCATAAGGCAAAATACCTCAAAAACCTAATGTCTTAGTCATAGCGACTCCTTAGTGAAACACACAGATGCCCTCCTCACCAGGTTGGACAAACAGAAGGTCACGGTCAGCTTCCCAACAGGTGCCAGGATTTGTCAAATCACACATGCACTCAAGTTACTCAACAACAAGTACTGTTATGACTCTATCATAGTCTACATTGGGGTGAATGACTTGAGATGTACCTTTCTGGACTATATGAAGACATGACTGAACTCTCAGATTATGTGTCCCATACAGGTATGACCCTAAGCAGCATTCTACCTTCACCCAGGATGATGCCACAATATATAAAAAAATGATTGACTTCAACAATTGGCTTAGATTCTGGTGTCTGTCCAGGGAGAACCAGTATCTGACAATCTGGAAAGACATGGTCAACAGGCCATGCTGATTTGCCAGAGATGGTCTGCATCTGTCAACTATAGGCTTTCAGATACTGGCAAAAGTGCTTGCCTCACCCATAGTGCCTTTTTTAAGCAATCTCAAAACAACAAAGTTTCTGACATAACAAAATCCACTAAAGACAAACTGAACATTTTGTTTTAGTGTGAATGGAAAGTTGCACTCCCTGGAAGCACTCGTCACCTTGGAAGATGATGACGTCTGTGGAGTCAATGAGACATGGTTCAAGGCCATAAAAAACACCCCAGCCATGCAAGGCCACAATGCCTCCCACACATTCAGACTTCAAAATGAGCATGAAAGAACCAAAGGTTGAAGAGTAGCCATATTAATTAAAGCCAAGTACACCTCAAGACTGGCCAAACACTATGACTCTCTCAAATTACTCCATGTCCGTGTAACTATAGGCAAAGTACCCTACCACATCATTGCTATCTATAGATCCTTCACCATGAATCAAAAAAGCACACCACCTACCTGGACTTACTGGAGCCACTCACAATACAACCCAACACCTTAGTCATAGGATATTTCAACAATCCCTACATTGATGGGGAGAAGTACCTGGGCCTAAACATCCTCACCCAGAGGTTCCTCGACTTTGTCAATACAATATTCTGGAACAGATTGTCTGCAGCCCCACAAGGGGCTCAAATGTGCTAGACATAGTAATGGTCAGTGCACTCCCCCCTGTGTGATGTCCTCCCTGGTAAGGTCGGACCATAAATCAGTCTCATTTGAAAAGTAACTACTGGACCTGACACCCTCACAGGAACAAAAAAATACTAAAAAACTTTTCCAAAACAAACTGCAGCTTACTAAGCAAAGGCATAAAAAAAATTATTCTCCCACCATTACAGGCAACAATGACTGCTATGCAGAGGTGTACACAAATGCCCTGTATAAACACTTAAACAACAGCACTGACTTAGCTATAGCTGCCCAGATGAAAACCAGGCCCTCCAGAAAAAACAAGATACCCTGGTGGACCTCAAGTATAAACAGGTTTTATAACAAGAGGAAGAAACTGATATCTAAGAACAAGAGGGATCTGGCTCAAAAGATGAACCATTCCCTCCTCAGCTTGAACAAGCAAATAAGAAATCTTGTAAAATATTCTAAAGCAATCTATGAAGCTAAAATAGCACCCCTAGCCTAGGATTATTGTATGGCATTCTTTATCTATGTCTGAAATCTAAAAGGGAATGCCCAGCTCTGTACCAAACTGGTAGTGGATGTCACCATTCATTTTGGGTGCATGTGCTCACACTGGATGGCGTGCATTTGTCAAGATCAGGGAACAGAATTTTTGCAGCAGGTATTTTGCAGTACTTGACAAACACTAGGCAGGATTTTTTCCAGGTCGTTTAACAGTTCACAGATAGCAACATTTGACACATCTCTGATGGTTGTTAATGCTAGGAGCATTAATAATATAGTTTTTTTATTAGAACATTTGCTATGTTTACACAAGATTAATGTTCAAATTGTTTGTGAAACATGGTTAAAGAACAATGATTGGAAAGCAGTTCTGTCAGGGTAGAAATATTTAACAGACACTCTAACAAAAAATCAGGTGGAGGTGTTATGATAGGGATTAAAGATAGTTATGAGGCCTGTTATTATCACATGTTCAATGATAACACCAATACTATAGACTGTGTAACTGTGACAATAAAGACAACCTTGGAACATATAACAATTGTTGAAGTGTACAGACTACAGACCACCAAAGTCAAGTGCAGATGACCGAGAGGAATTCATACATTTCTTACATGAAACACAGGAGGGAAGAATAATATTAACTGGGGACTTAAATTTACCAGAAACAGATTGGAATAATATTGATTCAAAAACATTAGTAAGGAAATTATTTCGGCATATATTCAGGAACAACAATTGCTTCAGATTGTAAAAAAACTACCAGGGAATGCAACTTACTAGACTTTGTGTGTGTTCCTAAACAAATTACTGTTACTTCAAGTCAAGTTTTACCACCGTTGACTTGCAGTGATCATGGGGTTATAAAGGTTAATTTGTCGCTAGATAATTCTGCCAAACTGAAATCTAAGACAATGCACAGAAGGTTAATTACAGACTATATGGAAGCAAAACAGTTACCATGTAAAACTAACTGGAGAGAGGTGTTCAGTGGGAAAACTGCAGATGGAATGTGGAAAGTTTTGAAAGAGAAATTGTTTGAGAGCAAAAAAAAATGTTTAACGTCATGATCCAGGCATATAACATCAGGGGGTATATTTCCATAAGAACAAGATACCTGATTCAGGTGAGACACAAAAATATAAGAAATTGAACAAAGGTCAAACTACAACTATGAAAACTGAAATAAAATAACTGGACAAACAAATTAAGCATAGTGTGAGAAAAGATCAAGAAAAATTTGGAGAAAATTTATATAAAGATATTGAGCATAATAGGAAACCATTTTATAGATACATAAGATGTGGAAGGAGTAAAGACATAAGAATTGCTAAACTGTGCATAGATTCAAAAATGTATTCTTAGACACAACAGATTATAGATATATTTACAAAATCTTATGCAAAACAGTTTGATTCCACAAAGGGTATTTTTTAGTGACATCCAGGTAACTGCAGAACCTGGGATCATAGATTATACTGAAAAGGAACTGCACAAACTGGATCCAAACAAGGCACAGGGAGGAGATGGAATTAGTAATAATGACCTGAGAACACTTAAGCAAGAACTTACAGTATCATTGCATAGGTACATAGGTTCATAGGTTCATAGGTAGGTACTAGGCTATCAGCCCAAGGGCCTACATAAGCTTAGCCAACAAGGTTCCCTGGCTTACTCTACCCAAGAAAGTTATTTTCCTGTGCCACTGTCGAGCAGAGACACAGAAGTGATCCCTGGGGTGTATTTCCTATTTCCCATTCACTCATCAAGATTTTTCTTGAAGAGTGCTAATGAAGAAATTTGCTTTACATAGATGGGTAGCCTGTTCCAGAGTATGGGAAGTCTCTGGGACAGGAATCTATCCCTCCAGCATGTCCTGTTTGTTGTGGTGGCAAGGTTTAGGTCCATAGAGCGTGTAGCTTGGAGGGATTGGGATTTCTTTAGGTGTAGCATGTCCAAAAGCTCTGGATTTGACATAGCTTTATATGTTAGGTAGAGATCACCTCGGAGTAGGCGATATGCTACAGAGTAAAGCTGGAGTTTTTTGAGGTGGTCAGTGTAGGGCATTTGTTTGAGGCCAGTAATCCTCTTTGTGAGGTACTTCTGTGGCCTTTCCAGCTGCTGCAGATGTCTAGTGAGGTACATTCCAAAAGGGGCATTGTACTCTATAATGGGTCTAATGAGTTTCAGTAGAGGGGAACAATGACCTCTTTTTTTCCTGGATGAGAACCCTTTTATGATAAGGTGTGCCACATAGAAGGACATCCTGAGTACTGTGGCGATGTGGCTATCAAAGGAGAGATTACTGTCCACCTGGGTCCCAAGGTCCCTTATCATGCATTCAGTGTTAAGTAGATTGCTGCCTATGTGGTAGTTCATAGGTACAGAGTTTTTACCAAAGGGGATGACACTGCACTTTTTGGCATTGAGCTTGAGGCCATGGCACTGACACCAGGCATCTGTCTCTGCGAGGCCCTTCTGTAGGATGTCCACATCATTTGGGGACTTGACTATGGCTCCTAGTTTGCAGTCATCTGTGAACTTCATTAGCCAGAGGCCTTCTGTGTTAGCCTGTACTTCAGGGAAGTAGGTACCAAACAGGAGAGATCCCAGGACAGAACCCTGTGGTACTCTACTTGTCACTGCTTTGAGGTCAGATTTGGAGTCTGCAACTTTTACAGTGTGGGTTCTGTCAGTGAGCCAGTTGGCAACCCATCTTGTGACGTAGGGATTTATACCTAATTTAGTGAGTTTAGATATAATTCCAGAATGGGGGATGGTGTCGAAAGCCTTGGCGAGGTCAAGATAGGCTGTGTGATCCACATTACCCTCATCTACGGCTTTGGTGACTGCCTCAAAGAAGTCGATCAGGTTCAGGAGGCATGATCTACCTTTCACAATTCCGAACTGGGTGGTTTCCAGAGTTTGGAGGTTACCAATATCTATTATTTATTAGGTCATAGAAATATGTGGAGATTCCTTAAGATTTGAGATACGCACGTATTAAACTCGTGCTTAAGGGAAGGGGGAGTAGGACAAATTTAGAGTAATATAGACTGTTAAGTTTACTTTCTTGTTGTGGAAAGATAACGGAGAAGGAAATATTGGATAAGTTATTGTCAGAACTGGATAGTTTGGGACTTGAAACCATATAAGAGCATGCATATGTTGAAAATAGATTGATTATCACCTATAACATGATATTCTATAACAATATTATAACAGCTATGAATGCAAATTTATGCTCTGATGTAATTTATATACATTTAACTTCAGCATTTGACAGGGTTATACACAAAACACTGATCAATAAATTAGAACAACTAGGTATTGATATACCCTTGATAAGATGGATAGCTGCATGGCTTACAAATAGGGCATGGCAATTATCATACAGCAATTGGACAGGTGAAATACTTGGTTACAGTCAAGGTGTCCCACAGGACTCTGCTCTAGGCCCTTACTTGTTTAGATTGTATCTTTCAGACCTAACTTTTTCATCTGAGGTGTTCTACAGTCTATATGCAGATGACCTGGAATTGGGTAAACTGATTACCTGTGTTACAGATAAGGCATGTCTGCAAAAGAACTTGACTAAATTGATGATTTGGGAACAGGAGAATAATATACTGATAAATATATCAAAAACTAAACATATGAGATTTGGAAGACATAAACTGAAAGGTGAAGTTTTAATACAGCACACAGTGATTGAAACTGTAGATTCATTTAAGGACCTGGATATATGGGTAGATCTAGCTTTGAATTTTTATAATGATATCTATCAATTGGTTAATGATAGTTATAGAACTATAGGTTGTATAAAAAGATTTATAAAGTCTAGGAAATCAGGAATGATGAAGTCATTGTTTGTTAGTTACATTAGACCCAAACTTGAGTATGGAATAACAATATGGAAACCCTATAAGAAAACAAGCATGAGTAAACTGGAAAGAGTACAGGGGAAATATACCAAGGGCATCAATGGAATGAAATATCAGAACTTTTACAGTGTCTCTTACAGATATCTAAGAGGAGCTCTTATTCAGGTATATAGGGCATTTAGAGACAACTACCTCTGGGAATGTTTGGGGTTATTAAAAAGTACTAGAGAATCATCAGATAACCTTTGTAGAAGGTTCTATAGGAATGAGAAGTGTACTGATTGGTTTTCTGAGAGACCAGCTGATGCATGGAACAGACTACCAAATTACCTTAAAGCAAGTACTAGTTTAGATATTTTTAATAACAACCTGGATACTTATTATGGAAACAAGTGTTTAGGTATATTGGCAGGCTAGGAAGGCATTAATGCTTGTGCTTGAAATATTTGTATGTATGTATGTACGTGCTCTTACTATACTGATGGAAATTTCCAACCTGCTAGCTGACAGATTTGGCACAAACTTCACCCCCTTGTACCCACCAGCCATACCTCAAAGCATACCTGACACCAGTCCTCTGCTTAATATCTCTAGAGATCAGATTATATCTGCTCTCTCCAAGGCCAAAAACACAGCCTCAGTGGGATGAGATAACATCCCAAGTTGCTTACTAAGCAATCGAAAACAGGACCTAGTGGATCCACTTGGAGGTCTCCTTAACCACACCGTGAGAGCTAGCTTTGTTCCAGCAGAGTGGAGAACAGCAACAGCAATCCCCTTGCACAAGGGGGGGGGGCATCGACTGACCCTGGGAACTGTAGACCTATAAGTCTAACCAGCCTCATCTGCAAGTCCATGGAAAAAATCATCATGGACCTCATCAACAAGGACATAGGTGACCATGATCCTCTAGACCCAGCCCAGTTTAGCTTTGTTAGGGGTGGATCATGCTTACTAAGCTTAGTAGACTTCTTTGAAAAAGTCACCAAGGCCCTGGATGAAGGTAAGACAGTGCATACCACCTATCTTGATATTGCCAAGGCTTTTGATACAATCCCGCCACCCAGGTATCATTGAGAAACTCTCCCAGTGGGGGATCAGCTCTTACATCATTAGATAGGTAGCATATTGGTTCACCAACAGAACACATACTGTCAAACGTAGTGACTCCACTTCTACCAGTAGACCTGTCACCAGTAGTGTACCACAAGGATCTGTTCTTGGCGCTTTACTGTTTGGAATCTATTTCTCGGAAGTCCAGGTTAAAGCAGATGCCCTTTGGTTTACTAAGTTCACTGATGATTGCAAATTGGATGCAAGCATTAAGTCCACAACAATGTTAACATATTACAGGAGGAGCTAACACAGACAAAATGATTGGTGCCAAAGCCCCAGTCTAAAACTAAATGCAAAAAAGTGCATTATTATCTCATTTGGAAAAGGGGAATTCCCTGCTAAGTACAATATTGACAGCACCTTCCTTAAGTTCAACTCAGTGGTGTGAGATCTGAAAACACAGGTTGATAGCAATTTGAACTTTGACCACCAAGTTTCCACAGTGGCAAAGAAAGCCTTCTATGTTGCACATCTCATAAGTAAGGCATCACATCCAGGTCTAAGGATGTTATAACTCCACTGTACTTGACCATCATCAGACCATTAATAGAGTACAATGTTCCCTTCTGCATGTACCTCACCAGACACCTGGAGCAGCTGGAGAGACCACAGAGGTTTCTCACCAAGAAAATACAGGGCCTCCAAACCATGACTTACATGGATAGACTGAAAGCCATGACAATATACTCTGTATATTATAGGCTGCTGAGATATGACTAGTGCATGGCCTACAGGACAGTCTCGAACCCTGCCTTGATGGAAATACTGCACATCCGCAAGTCAAATGGCTCAAGAGGCATTCACTCTAGGGATCTTAACCTAGCCTGTGACATAAACAGAAAATGCCAGAAAGACAGCTATATCTCCCAGAGATTGCCTCTCCTCTGGAATAAACTTCCAATTCACATGAAGCAGAGCTTCTCACTGACCCTATTCAAGTTCAGCCTAGACAAATGGATGCAGGATCACAAATTCACCCTGGAGGTGGCACCCTTGTCCGTTATGTATAGGGGTAGTCGGTGTTGATCATAGACTCACTCTGCAAATTATGTCCATCTAACCAAGGAAAATTGGGGCAACTCAGGATTAACATGGCTAGACTTGCTCTACAGCTGCTAACCTTGTAGCCTGCTATGAACCTATGAACCATTTTTCAAACAAATAGCAGCATAATTATAATTTGAGGCACAATCATAATCCTCTGTATTACAAATAAGCTCTTACAAGTGTTACAAGAAAGTGTTTACATTTTAATATGGTATAAGAAATATTGTTAATCATCTTTTAGTATTATAACACCATTACTAAGCATTATAAAAACTACAACATGAAGCTTTATACACTTTAAGCAAGATTGTACCATGCAAACAAATATGCACCAAAAGAAATTCTTTACTGAAATGTCAGCACATGAAATGCAAAATGCTGACAAGCACAGAAAAAGACTGAAAATCCAGGAGAAGAGCAAATCTCAAATATCGCTCTTTTCCTTTAGCACAAACTCTTTCTGTGTTGTTCTAAGTTTCATTGCTTCTAGTCCCACTGAAGTACCCCAACATAACACAAGGTATCTGTTATGAGAAAAATAGACTTGTTGATGGGCAATTTTACTTAAATTCTGCTCTGAAATGAAATAAAACACTTTCATTATGGAAGAATAGAATGTTATTTTATTCAGTGTGTCAATGGTTTACTTTTGCTTTAATTCATATAATTCATTCTATGCACTTTTACAGTTTTTGCAAAGTAATTACGGTGCAGTTATTATCCTGTTATATTTTCTGCAGCTTCATGAATTGTCTTTGAAAATGGCCCATCAGCTCAACCTACTTGGCAAGTTATCGAATTAAACAACTAAATACATGCTAAAGTTTGAAAGTTTTTAGTGTTGGCTTTTAATATATGCCTATGCTGATGATTAAATAACAAGGAAGAACATAAGGTACTTGAGTTGTACAACTTTCAAAGAAATCAGAGTATGGATTCCTCCCAGAAGAAGAAGTTAGAGTCTTTCTCCCCAGGCAGTCCATAGCTGGACAGTGAAATATGTATTCACATGCAACTATCTTCAGACATTTTAAGATATATTTGGTGTATGTACCAATAATTAAATTGTAGGTCCATAGGTGTATACTAGGATAATGATGGCCGGGACCTTTATAGTCCTAGCCATGCAACCCAAATATATCCCACAAGTTAAGGTGTGTATCTAAGTTTGAGCATGATTTAATGTCTTCTGTCCATCAGATACACTGTTTTTGTTTGTACTTGAAAAAGTTTAAGGAAGAGCTCTGCTTCACAAGGATGGGAAACCTATTCCAGAAAGTACAGATTATCTGAGATGCATACCTGCCCGTCCAACATGTTCTGTTTAAGTTTCAAGCAAAGTTTAAATTCTTAGAGCTATTAGTTCTGATGCCATTCATTTTGCAGACATGTAAAAGGGTAATCAGAGCAGGATCGAAGGATGGCTTGTCTTCCAGGCATACATTGTCTTTCACTAGTCTGCAGGAAACAGAGTAAAGAGATAGGGCTTTGAGGTGATCTGCATAGGACATTGTGTTTACACCTGTATTCTTTTCGTGAGGAACCTCTGTGGATGCTACAGTTGTTGCATGTGCCTGGTCAGGTACATACCGAAAGGGGCATCAGCTCAATTATGGGTTTGATTAGGGCCAAGTACAGTAACATGATGACTTCCCTGGACCATGCCTCATAAGTTGAATGGCATAGCATGATTTTATTACTGCCTTGGATATATATTGGTCAAAAGCCAGGTTACTGACTACATGATCTACAGGTTACTATCTACATGATCTACAGGTTACACTCTACATGATCTACAGGTTACTATCTACATGATCTCCAGGATACTCTCTACATGATCTACAGGTTATCTACAGGTTACTCTCTACATGATCTACAGGTTACTCTCTACATGATCTACAGGTTACTCTCAACATGATCTCCAGGATGCTTTCTACATGATCTACAGGTTACTATCTACATGATCTCCAGGGTACTCTCTACAATTATCTACAGATTACTCTCTACATGATCTCCGGGATACTCTCTACATGATCTACAGGTTATTCTCTACATGATCTACAGATTATCTACAGGTTACTATCTACATGCTCCCCAGGATACTATCTACATGATCTACAGGGTACTCTCTACATGATCTACAGGTTACTATCTACATGATCCACAGGTTACTCTCCACATGATCTACAGGTTACTATCTACATGCTCTCCAGGTTACTCTACATGATCTACAGGTTACTATCTACATGATCTCCAGGATACTCTCTACATGATCTCCAGTTACTATCTACATGATTTACATGTTACTCTCTACATGATCTACAGATTACTCTCTACATGATCTACAGGTTACTATCTGAATGATCTCCAGGATACTCTCTACACGATCTACAGGTTATTCTCTACATGATCTACAGATTATCTACAGGTTACTATCTACATGATCTCCAGGGTACTCTCTACATGATCTACAGGTTACTATCTACATGATCTACAGGTTACTCTCCACATGATCTACAGGTTACTATCTACATGATCTACAGGTTACTATCTACATGCTCTCCAGGTTACTCTACATGATCTACAGGTTACTATCTACATGCTCTCCAGGTTATTCTACATGATCTACAGGTTACTCTCTACATGATCTACAGGTTGCTATCTACATGATCTCCAGGATACTCTCTACATGATCTACAGGTTACTCTCTACATGATCTGCACATTACTATCTACATAAGTGTCCAAATCCTTAACTACTCTGTTTATGTTTAGGGGTGTTTTATCAATGATCTAGTTTCCCTGAGTGGCCAACATCCGAAAAAGTACTATTGTGTATTTCTTGGCACTGAGTTTTAAGCCTTGGCTTTGGCAACAGTCATTTGTCTGTGTTAGACCTTCCTATAAGATGTTAGTATTTGGAGGGGGAATTCTACAATTGCTCCTAACTTGCAATAATCTCTTAACTTGATAAACCAGAGGCCCTTGACATTGGCCTTGACTTCCAAAAATAGATGCCAAAGAGTAGCAGACCCAACACAGAGCCCTGGCGGTCCACTACTGACCGGCCTCTTTATAAAGGTGGTCTCTCCAATTCTAACTTCCTGGAACCTGTCTGTGAGCATACTGGCCATCCAGTGTGTTAGATACGGGTGTATTCCTAATTCCATGAGTTTGTTTACAATGCCTGAGTGGGGTATTGTATCAAATGCCCAAGCTAGGTCAAGGTAGGCAGTATGCACCATTTTACCCTTATCAATTGCTTTAGTGACCTTCTCAAAGAAGTCAATCAGGTTCAGCAGGCATAATTGCCTTTGACAAAACAAAACTGGGTTGGGTCCGGTGTCGTTTCCTATATCATTATTAATCATTTCCATGATAATTCTTTCCATGGTTTTGTATATGGGACTAGTCAGACTAATGGGTCTGTAGTTTCTGGAATCCATTGTTGGTCTGTTCTTGTGCAGTGGGATGACCATTGCAGTCCTCCATTGACATGATATGAAACCTGTGGGGAGGCTATGGTTGAATAGTAGTTCTAGTGGCCATGACAGGTCATATTCCAAGGCTCTTTAGAAGGCATCCTGGGATGTTATTAGGGCCCATCAAAGCTCTATTCTTGGCCTAAGAGAGTGATCCAGTACTTGCTCCCTTAGGATAGTTGAAGGGGGTATGTTAGATGGTATTTCCTAGGGTGACTTTTGGCAAAGTGAGGAGGTTAAAGTTTCAGCTGAGTTTGTCAACCTGAACATTTGCTATATCTCCTGGTTCCATGAACGTCACTCCATTTACAAAGAATTCAGCACACTGTGTTGTTCTGCCTTTTTAGTTTTGGACAGCTAAAGAAGGCTCACTCTCTTTACCTGAAATTTTGTCTTGTTGGACTTCATTAGTCCTCTATGTTGTCTGTTCAGTTTGATGAAAGAGTTTTTATCTTTTTGGTGTTCATCATCATCATCATCATCTTTCAGCTTTTCCCATTAGGGGTCGCCACAGCGGATCATCTCTTTCCATTTCTTCCTATCCTCTGCATCTTGCTCTGTCACACCAAACACCTGCATGTCCTCTCTTACCATGTCCATAAACCTTATCTTAGGCCTTCCTCTTTTCCTCTTACCTGGCACCTCCATCCTTAGCATCTTTTTCCCAATATGCCCATCATCCCTCCTCAGTACATGTCCAAACCAACGCAATCTCGTCTCTCTTGCTTTGTCTCCAAACTTTCCAACATGAGCTGACCCTCTAATATACTGATTCCTAATCCTATCCATCCTAGTCACACCGAGTGCAAATCTTAACATCTTTAACTCTGCTACATCCAGCTCTGACTCCTGCCTTTTTGTCAATGCTACTGTCTCCAACCCATATAACATAGCTGGTCTCACTACTGTCTTGTAGACCTTCCCTTTCACTCTTACTGGTAGGTATCTGCCTGTCACAAATCACTCCTGACACTCTTCTCCACTCATTCCACCCTGCCTGTACTCTCTTCTTCACTTCTCTTCCACATTCACCATTACTCTGAACTGTTGATCCCAAGTACTTAAACTCATCCACCTTTACCAACTCTACTCCCTGCATCCTCACCATTCCTCTACCCTCCCTCTCATTTACACACATATATTCTGTCTTAGCCCTGCTGACCTTCATTCCTCTGCTCTCTAGAGCATATCTCTACCTCTCCAGAGTCTCCTCAACCTGATTCCTACTCTCATTACAGATCACAATGTCATCTGCAAACATCATAGTCCACGGGGCCCCCTGTCTGATCTCATCTGTCAACCTGTCCATCACCACTGCAAATAAGAAAGGCTTTTTGGTGTTACACTTCCTAATCTTAGGTATGATGTTTTGTTGTTGTTGTTCAACTGGTTTAATTTTGGATTGTACTACAGCAGTTTGTTTTTTCAGTTAGCTTTGGATTTACTTCTGGTGGGTACACCAGCCTCTGTGCAATCATTGACATGGCTGTACAGAGCTTCCGTGAATAATTCTACACAGTCTGCTTATTATCTGTCAACTTGCAATTACTTCACTTTTGCAACACAACCGCAGCTTTGTGGTGTGTATCTTTAGCACTGGGAAATTATGTTGAAGATTCAGTAGCACCAGTTGTATAGCTAGCATTGTCAAACTGACTCACAACAAGGATGCTAATGACTTCTCAAGCCTGTACAACAGTTGGCAAAGCAGTGGAGAGTCATTGGTATCCTGGCATGATAGCATTAGAGGCTGAGATTGCAAAATGACTCAAAGATACTGCATGAAGCTATGCAAAATACATAATGGCCTTGTTTTCCATTTAGGGTGCAGCAAAATATCTAAATGTGACAAAACTTGCAACAGTATATTTTCAGTAATGAAACGACAAACATAGGAAACGTGATAAGACATACAGATGAAATATTTTGTCCTGCAGAAAGTCAGCAGAGCTTTGAAAGCAAAACTGTTTTATAAACAAACAAATACACACACACACACACACACACACACACACACACACACACACACACACACACACACACACACACACACACACACACACACACACTATAACTTCCTTGCTGTCTAAGCACCTTTGCTTTGAAAAAGTTATTAGGATTTACATTTTTGAACTAACAGGAAGTACATAGTCTATACCAAAAGCAGAAAGGGGTATTTGTTTAAAAAGACATTGCTAACAACAGAGCCCAATGTTGACTCATTCCAGAACACACCTCTGGAGTGTCTTCATGTAAACTGACTACCTCTTTGAAAATCAAATTAGCAACTGATTTAGCCAGCCTGCATTGTTCTGTTGGATTATTTGTTGTATTCTTAACTAGCATGGGAGCAAGAAGAAGAAAATATGTAGACGGGCTGCAGGTGAGAAGGACAATTACCTGCTACCCAGAGTTATTAAACTCCTGGCTATTAATCTTGCCTGCAAGTGATAAATGACCATATGCAGTATAACCAGCTACAAGACAGACAGTGTTTATCTGTTCAGAACTTTATATTTTATACTTTCTGTATATTCCATTTTCAAAGCCTGTTGCCTAATGTTTTACTTAAAAGATTATATTATTCCATTTCAAAAGATTATAGCTAGTCATTTATGAATTTATAAATGGGAATTACACAAATTGTTGAATTTTAACAGCTGGTATCCATCTTTTGATAGGAGCCTGCTCAGCCAATCTTACTATAAATTAGTAGTATGGGTGGCTTCTCAGTCTTCTTCTTCTTTCGGCTGCCCCCGTTAGGGGTCGCCACAGTGGATCATCTGTTTCCATTTCTTCCTGTCCTCTGCATCTTGCTCTGTCACACCAACCACCTGCATGTCCTCTCTCCCCACATCCATAAACCTTATCTTAGGCCTTCCTCTTTTCCTGTTACCTGGCAGCTTCATCCTTAGCATCTTTTTCCCAATATACTCTGCATCCCTCCTCAGCACATGTCCAAACCAACATAATCTTGCCTCTCTGGCTTTGTCTCCAAGCCTTCCAACCTGGGCTGACCCTCTAATATACTTATTCCTAATCCTGTCCCCCCTCGTCACACCCAGTGCAAATCTTAACATCTTTAACTCTGCCACATCCAGCTCTGACTCCTGCCTTTTTGTCAATGCCACTGTTTCCTACCCATATAACATAGCTGGTCTCACTACCCTCTTGTAGACCTTCCTTTTCACTCTTACTGGTACTCGTCTGTCACAAATCACTCCTGACACTCTTCTCCACCCATTCCATCCTGCCTGTACTCTCTTCTTCACCTCTATTCCACATTCACCATTACTCTGAACTGCTGATCCCAAGTACTTAAACTCATCCACCTTTACCAACTATACTCCCTGCATCCTCACCATTCCTCTACCCTCCCTCATTCACACACACACATTCTGTCTTAGTCCTGCTGACCTTCATCAATGGCCTCTTTATATTATCATTATTTTCATATTAGTCAGCTGGCTATGGCTGTGTTATCATTTGGCTACCCATTGTCATGACTAGAGTTGTAGACACTTGGTTTGTGTGTGTGTGTGTGTGTGTTTGTGTGTGTGTGCAAGCGTGTGTGTGTGTGTGTGTGTGTGTGTGTGTGTGTGTGTGTGTGTGTGTGTGTGTGTGTGTGTGTGTGTGTGTGTGTGTGTGTGTGTGTGTGTGTGTGTGTGTGTGAGAGAGAGAGAGAGAGAGATAGGGAGTTGGGAGGAAGAATTGGATGTTAACTTTTCATTCTGGGAGTCAGGAGAACTTCACAATTGGGATTTTTTTTTTTATTACTAGCAGAGCAGAGCAAGCCTAGCTTATCAGCAGTGCTGACAAGAATATGAAACTAGCTGGCCACATCCTAGGGAAGGAACAATCTACTTAAGAAGAAAAAAGTCTGAGTACAGTAGCCAGCATGTACATCACATGTGGTAGATAGCAACATAATTCTCAATCTTCCATCTCCAAAATGTGGAACACTGCCTCTCATACTGTGGAACAAATACACAAAATGTGGGACACTGCCTCTAATAATGTGGAACAAATGCACAAAATGTGGAACACTGCCTCTAATAATGTGGAACAAATGCACAAAATGTGGAACACTGCCTCTTATACTGTGGGACAAATGCATAAAATGTGGAACACTGCCCTGTAATAATTTGGAACAAATGGACAAAATGTAGAACACTGCTTCTCATAATATGGAACAAATGCACAAAATGTGAAACACTTCCTCTAATAATGTGGAACAAATGCACAAAATGTAGAACACTGCCTCTTATAATGTGGAAGAAATGGACAAAATGTGGAACACTGCCTCTCATAATATGGAACAAATGGACAAAATTTGGAACACTGCCTCTCATAATCTGGATCAAATGCACAAACTGTGGAATAAATGGACAAAATATGGAACACTGCCTCTCATAATGTGGAACAAATGTACAAAATGTGGAACACTGTTTCTCATAATGTGGAACAAATGCACAAAATGTGGAACACTGCCTCTCATAATGTGGAACAAATGCACACAATGTGGAGCACTGCCTCTCATACTGTGGAAAAAAATGGACAAAATGTGAAACACTGCCACTCATAATGTGGAACAAATTGACAAACTGTGGAACACTGCATCTCATAATGTGGAATAAATGGACAAAATGTGGAACCTTTCATAATGTGGAACAAATTCACACAATGTGGAACACTGCCTCTCATAATGTGGAACACCTCCACTCATAATGTAGAACAAATACACAAAATTTGGAACACTGCCTCTCATAATGTGGAACAAATTCACAAAATGTGGAACACCGCCTCTCATAATGTGGAACAAATGGACAAAAATGTGGAAAACTGGCTCTCATCATGTGAAAAAATGCACAAAATATGGAATAAATGGACAAAATGTGGAACATTAACTCTCATAATGTGGAACGCCTCCTCTCATAATGTGGAACAAATGCGCAAAATGTGGAATAAATGGGCAAAATGTGGAACACTGCTTTTCATAATGTGGAACACCTCCTCTCATAATGTGGAACAAATACACAAAATATGAAACACTGCCTCTCATACTGTGGAACAAATGCACAAAATGTGAAAGTGTTACTAACAACGTACTAGGTAGGAATCAACAACATGGTTAAAATGTGCTATTTTATACTCAAAAAATTATTTCATGAGTTAACATGATTTAATATTATTTACCATGGATATTATTTAAAACAATTCTCAACAATTAATGTGTAGAAGAAACTTTCTATGTGATATAGAGGAACATAAAATGTTGTAAGACTCAGAATGAGGACTGCTCCTCATAATGATGTGCATTTGAAAGCCATGAATAATACTATTCCCTCCAGGCACTTATCAGCTTCTACCTTCTCCGTGTATCTGACTCACCATGCCCTACTTCTTAGCTGACAATCTAGGTACATCACCATGAAATCTAAACATGACAATCTGATAACCTGCAGGAACAAACAGTAAAAAAACAAATAACTACTGAAATAATGAGCCACATTCTGCTGATATAAACATGTTAAAAAATTCCAAACAATCAAAGTTTTCACCCTTTAAAATGTGCAGATTATTGAGAGATAATAAATTGCCTATGTTTTTATGATTAAGTGAATAGGCATCTGGGACAAGAAAGGATGGTATTTCTTGAGCAGATAGATTTAACAAAACATGTAATACTGTGCATCTCACAAACTGCTGGACAAACTTAGGGGTGGGAACAGGATTTGTGAAAAGAAGTAGAAATGAGGAAGGAGCTTGTTGGTGGTCTGAAGGAATGGTATTAAGGGGCCATTTACATTTTTTTTGAAGACGAAGAAGATAACTAAATGAGTTTCACATGAATTGGTTCTGGGTCCAGTGTTCTTTTTATTTCTAAGTTAACATGAGGAATTAATAGAAGGGTGAACCTTTTCACAAAAGACAATAAGACAAGGGCAACAAAAGGTGGGAGAAAACTTACACTATATGTCAGCGAGTAGCAACTTATCAATGTTACTAACAGACAAGGTACACTAACAGTAAGCTACACTCACTGAAAGAGGTCTGCAGACCCTGAATAGTAGCTATTAGGAGATGGTGGGGAGGCACCTCTTAGCATGGTGGCACATTCAGTGAGTGTGTTTGCACTCTGCTGATCTCTGTCATTGTGTATCCTACAGGCTGTTAACAGCTCAGGCCTTATCCTCTACCGGACTGCATGACTGAATTGTTTTCCTGCACTGATGTTACCTCACAAAAAATATGCTTGTATTTTGCATCATTTTGACAATGTTAGTTTTTCAACTATATATATATATATATATATATATATATATATATATATATATACAGTATAGATATAGATATATGTATTAAACACCACTTAGCCACACAACAGCTTTCGCCTACTTTAATCATAGACTTCATCAGAATAATCACAACTTAAAATGCCTTCATATGGTCTCATTAAAATGACATAAAAATAAACCGATAAAAGTAAAAACATCTCTAAAAGGAATTAACAATATTATAACTGATTCATTGCCTTGAACATGAGAACATACATAATGGTAACTGCTTCATTAATGCTTGGTGTTGTACTAGAGTTTAATTTATTGATTCATAGCCCTGAACATGAGAACATACATAATGGTAACTGCTTCATTAATGCTTGGTGTTGTACTAGAGTTTAATTTATTGATTCATAGCCTTGAACATGAGAACATACATAATGGTAACTGCTTCAGTAATGCTTGGTGTTGTACTAAAAGTTTAATTTCATTTGCCACATTAATTCCTTTTTCTCAAGAAGAATCTCCAAATCACCACCTGTTCCTGAGTCCTGGATTGTTCCAAGACATAGAAAAGGAATTTCTTTGACATCACACATATTTTAGAGGGCCAGCATAAAGCACTGTTTTCAAAATATTTTTAATTAAATAAAGATGTTCATAAATCCTTTTCTGTTATGTTCTCTCTTGCTATTATAAAAAGCCCCACATGCATCACATAAAGCAATATAAACCAAGTTCTTACTTTTACTCAAGAAGAATCTCCAAATCACCACCTGTTCCTGAGTCCTGGATTGTTCCAAGACATAGAAAAGGAATTTCTTTGACATCACACATATTTTAGAGGGCCAGCATAAAGCACTGTTTTCAAAATATTTTTAATTAAATAAAGATGTTCATAAATCCTTTTCTGTTATGTTCTCTCTTGCTATTATAAAAAGCCCCACATGCATCACATAAAGCAATATAAACCAAGTTCTTACTTTTACAGCTTTATCTAGCATCTGTTTCATGAAAAAAAAGCTTTCTGCTTCGAATACAGTGGCCGATACAGTGATGAGCCTCATTGCTTACATAACTGACATGGAAAGGTTCCAAGAAGTTTGGTCAACTTACTAATCATGATATCACTATGTTCAAACAATTTCTTATGATTTAACCTTTTCTGTGGCTAAAAACAGGATTGTCACCAATAACTTAGGACAATCTAGGTTGCCCATACAAAACTGTTTAGTTGTCCTTCAACACTTTCTCAGTGTTAATACCATCTACACTATAAGTCACAGAGAATGCATGTGTGAAATGATTCTCATCAGAATTAACCTCAATCACACTTGCAATTATTCAATGATCATCTATCACATTAATCAAATTGCTCATCATAACCAAGTTAAGCTTATATTTATCAACTATGTCATTAAAAACATCTCCTGTTAACTCTTCTAGCAAAGACTTGAGATAACCTCTTTCAAGAAACTTAAAAATCAATTCATTCATTTAGTTTAGAAACAAATGTCATGTCATCTGATGTCAGCCAGAAAGCCTTACTGTTTGATGTTAATTACATTATACTTGTAAAATATAGATAATTGCTATCAAAGTATAAAAAAACTGTTCACAGTTGTCTAATCCCTACAAACCTGTTAATCAAGCCCTCTACTGAAAATGTTAACTCAGATCTAAAACCACATCTTCTTGTCATCATATCTGGTAGTATATTTAAATTTGAAAAACAAAACAGTACTTTGAGTTAAATTCTGAATAAACTCTTCCAATATTTGTTCTCTCCCATTCCAAAAAAAGTCACAGATAAAATAGCCATAAAATTAAACTTATTTCACCTGTGTCCCCCACTTTGGCAAATCTTGTGCTTCATCAGTGGGAATAGGTATTTGTGTTTAAGTTAATTTTTTAATTTGTTTTATATTAGTTTTTCAGTGATACTTTACATTAGCATTTATTTCTGAAAAATATGAAATCTGGAATTTAAATGTCTGTCATTTATTGACTTGAAGTCCTCAATGATTTATCAGACAACCACACATTTTATAAGGAACAGATTAAATAAATAAGGGAAAAATCTGGACATCCTGAGAAGTTCCGGACAGACGAGAGGTTAGCTGGATGTGTTTACTTTTCAGGAGCCTTTGTCCAGATTTTTAGTGTCTGAAGGTTGAGAGGTATGTTTGGCTTATCTTTAGGGTGTACAGTAATTAGATTCTGCCTGTGTCCATTTAGTCTGCCTGATATTGGAGTAAATCAGAAATGAGAGGTGGTACACTGCAAAAGTATTATTAACCTTCCTAAGATTTACTGTGCTTGTTCATGAAAGCAATAATTTTAGTCAATATACAATTATTGTTGGGAATATAACAATAAAAGTCACTATGCAAACAGTCTGGTGAACAAAAACCTGAGAAGACAGAGGCTATATCTTTCTTCTCCAGCAGTATGGTGTGAATGTTACTTGGACATGGTATTGGTTATAGCCCAAGGTAACAGAGGTCATTTGCCAGATGCTCTTAAGGCCAAGCACCTTATGCATACTGTCAGCAGAGGAATGACTTGTAAGGCTGAGTGTGTCATATAAACTGCTGGCAGCAGTGAGAATTATGTAAATTGGACTTCTATGGTCCGGAAACTTCTATGGCACCCAAACATGTACATATCTTTCCAGCCACAATTTAAAGGTACAGAAGAATATACTGCACAGAAATTATTTTATTTATTGTACAGAATAAGTTAGAAAACAGGCAACCTGATCTCTGAAACATATGGCAAAATGGCAGTAGCACTACTAGTTAGAGGTAATAACTCAAAGGGACTCCCACATGCTAGTCCAATAAAAAATGAGGTGATGGAAGCCTTATGTGCAGTGAAATTTATTTTGTTGAATCTGGAGACAGTCTAGCAGGGGCTGCAGATATACATTGTGCAGAAAAAGAGCAATTTGGTACATCATGGGGTGCTCTCAAAATGCATCTTTCTAAATTGGAGCTGGAGATGAGATGTCCCAAAGCAGGAGAGAGAGGATGAAACAGCTAAAGATACAAAGACAGTAAGGGCAGAGAAAGGCTAAAGTCCCTTTGGAGGAAAGGAAGTGCCAGCATAAACTGTCCATGTTACAGGAGAGGGAAAAGGAGTGACCACATAGGAAAGACTAGATGACCTTCTTCAAGTGCATACAAACAGGTAAGATGAAAACCTAACCTTGAATGTTAGGGTAAGTACTAAATTATTCCACTTTTTTAATTTCTTCAAATGTTTTTGGATTCTAATACCATGTCAGGAATGAATACTATTCTTTAGTTAGGGTATGATTACAATTAATTAAATTAGTACTGCTTCAGTATTTGATGTTTGCCAGGAGTGTTCTCGGCACCTGTATTGCACCCAGGATTGCCCCTTCTGTAGTTCATACAGAGTTATTGGATTGGCTGAATATTTCAGCACACTTCAAAATTTATTTTTATTATCCATTTTGCTCCTACTACTGCTGGAACTATCTGAGTATCTTTATTCCACATTGTTCTAGTGTCAGCTTACATAACTTAATATTTAATGACATTATGTTTCTCGGTATGCAAGACAATATAACTGCCAAGTGTAGATATTTCAATGATTAATGTTACTTTTGTCCTTTTCTCTTTGACTACTCAGTCTGGTTTTCTTGCTGCTATCTTTTTAACTGTTGCTTTTGAAGGATCCTATGTAAACATGTATTTATTTATTTACTTATTCTAAGTTGACTCAGTTAGTCCCACTAGGCTAGTAGATAATTTTCACGGAAGACCCAAGGTGTTATTTATAATACTAGTAGAAATTTGGTTAGGCCATTTGGGAACTCTTCTATGATTGATTGCGATCTGTATTCACAGAAGTGTTATCTGCAAATACATGCTCTCTTCCCATTCATAGCACAGTGCTGGCTGGGAGGATGTTGTGCAGGATCTAAGATTCGGTGAAGGGAGCGGAGGTGATTGCCTGCTCTAGGAAAGAGTCTAGAGAAGCTGCAGAAGGCTCAGAATTATTGCTTCAGCAGCAGCTGTTTGGCTAATTGGTTGAGTCATGCAGAGATGGATGTATAGTTAGCACCGTCCAATTGGGAGGGTTGCAAGATGATTTCTTGAAAGACTTACCCCCGGATTTACTAATCATCCATGCAGGACTAGCTTAGTCCTGTATGGAAGCGGCTGTTTAGGAGCAGGACTTCAGCGTGCCATGCATATTAATGAGGCGCGCTGCATGAGCTCCTAATCTCACATGGAGCATGTAAGAGTGCAGGGGGAATGTCTGAGAGCAGAGCTCTCAGAATATACATATCTCCACAATGAGGAACAGCAGAAAGGCCCAAGAAATGAGTGAGACCACTCATAGGTGTCCGCATATCCCCACCAACATTCCCCCTGGTGTGAAACAGAAAGTAAATACAAATAAAATGAACAAACCTGTATTTCTTTATTTTTTTTAAAATCCGATTAAAGCTAATCATAGGTGTGTGGGTGTGCCCATTTCTTAGCAATGGTTAATGCAGTATAAATGGCTGAAGAGGATAACAAGGAAGATATATGCAAATGAAGCAGCATAGCAATAGTGTAGTGGCAGAGCATTTGCCTGATGAGCAGGCATTCCTGGTTCAAGTCCCACTGCAGCACATTCCATTTTTCCATGGCAAAGCACATTATGACCAATATTTTAGTTGCATAACCCACTAAATAACATATATTTGTGAACTGGAGTACTGCAGTAAATGCACAAGTGAGGTGTCAGTGTCATAAAGAATACAGCACTAGTAAGCAGGTTTAAGCACCAATAAGCATTAGTAAACATATTTAAACACTAGGAAGCGAGTTTAAGCCCGTTTGCACAGGGGAAGGAATGCGCACACAGGTTAAGCAATTTTGAAGCTAACTCTCTGTAAGCCTATGTAACCAGAGGTTAGCATTGCTTACCCTCATGCAAACCTGCACAAACCTGTTTATAAATGCTCAAAAGTGCCTTAATCACTCTGTATCCAACGGCCCTTGTTCTGCCCATCAACAAAAAAAAAAGCCTTGCAGGTCTTGAACCCAGGATCCTATAATCACAGTAGTTAACCACCAAGCCATCACAGCAGTGCAAAAGAATGAGATATCAGCAAACAAGTCTTCACTATAGTAAAATCAAACTGAACCTGTGAAAGGAATCAGTATACAGACATATGTTCCATAACCCACTACATAACATACATATGTGAACTGGAGTGCAGCAGTAAGCCCAGAAGTCAGGTATAATTGTAATAGAGTGTTGAAATCCCCAGTAAAACACAAGGACCCCATACAGTGTGCGTACACATGAATCATGGATAACAGGCATACATATAAGATGTAATGAATAATAAATCAATTCCAAAAAGGAAATATAATGCAAAGTCAAATGTAAGCAATGCTAAGCATTGCACAGGCCAGCTTAAGAGGTGTAAGCAATGTGTAGGCCAGCTAACTCAATGTGCCCAGTGTTAAATCCCTTTAAATAATGCCAATCTTAGGTAAGCAGGTTTGCCCATAGCTTAGCCTTTTCAAAACTGGCCAATCACATAAAAGTGTGAGAAATCGGCCCTACTTAAACCCAAGAGGCGGGAATACATCTCATAACTGGTTGTAGCTTCCCTTGCAGGCACTATGTCAGGAAGGGGAGATGGTGTGCCCTTTTCGGTGCAGCACTGATGCATTCTGGAATCCAGAGTCATGGCAGGACTCCTTGTCAAAGACCATGAACAGAGACTGCTGCAGGGCCAGTACCAGGGCTCCAAATATAAGGCAGATGCCTGGGACCATCTCACCCATGACCTCACCAGTGCCACTGGCATACCCCAAACTGGTGAGCAGGTCAGGCATCACTATGCCGACCTGAAGCAGCATAAGGGGGACCCTCTTTGAGCAGTGGATCCAAGAGGCTAGAATGGCAGGGGATGTACCAGCTGTGTGTAAGTATCACCCACTAAGTGTGTAATAATTGCCAGCTAATGTATATCATGGATAGGTATGGCTAAATATTCCTCTTATGTCCTCCACAACTGCAACTGAATCGGCCATAAACCAGGAGGCCCATGGCAGTCGCCTGGAGTGGTTGCAATGTGAGGCAGGTCAGTAATACTCTTGCATGTACTGTCATAGGAAATAATTCTAAAAGTATTAGTAAATTAATTGCCTGTATAAAACCTGTATTGTTTAAGGCAAGTACTGCATACACCAGAGAATATGGCAGGAAAAGACTCATATAGTATGTATGTAAATAAAAGCATAATAGCCTGACAATAAAGGTCTAACTGATGGACTGTATTTGTATACTCTGGTATCATATGGTAATGTAGATTTGCATTCACTTAATAGTACTGTTGTAATAAGCACTGTTACCCACACCATGCACCATGAATAGAATGTGTAGGAATGCCTGTATATGACTGGTGTAATCCCCAGAGGCCATTTAGTACAACAGAGAGACACATAGACAGAAAACAGGGAAAAGGCAGACAGCCAAACCTGAATAGCACATGCAACTGAGATGTGAACTGTTGTTTTTTCAGCACACACAGCCAGTGTTTGAATCCTGCCAGTGGTAGTAGTCTGCATACAGAATTATACCCCACAACTGTACAGATATGTCCAGAATATCCACTAGAGTGGCCCATATCTGTTGCCTGTCAACCTGTTCATGGGAAATCAGTGGGATGATCCCAGACGTGTAAGCAGCAAACAGGAAATACAACTGATTGACACACATCTATGAGAAAAAAGCTAGCACACTAGCAACTCCCCTAAACCTTATGAGACTAAGAAGCCATGTATGTCCCATTTACACCCCCATCTTGTCAAGCTGTGGCCAGAGTGTGTACAGTAACATGCTGAGATGTATGTGCATAATACTAATGTGGAATATGGTACTGTGTGTGGCAAAATTCAGGTAGTGCTAACAAACATTTATCATACAGGTCTGTCACATACCAACACTGTGCCCAGAAATACAAGAATGATACCCTGTACTGGTACTGTTTACATTTGTATTGCATGGAGTTGTGACTGATGCAGTCACTCAGAATAATGAGGTATTGCTCATCACTGTCATCCACATTGTCCTACAAAATATAACTGACTAAGAAATCTGTATAAGCGTGTTGTAATACAAGGTCAGAATGCAAAAGCACAGGAGAATTATAACACAGAAAGCAGATAGGAGGTATACAACAATATCTATATAGCACACACAACTCTGATAGACAGTGTTTAAGTTGTAGCAGACACAACCATGGTCTGAATCCTGGGAGTGGAAGTAGGCTGCATACAGAATCATACCCCATAACTGTACAGATAAGACCAGAATGTCCAGTATATGGGCCCATATCTGCTGCCTGTCCCCTGTCCCCTTGGTAGGTCTGTGGGATGATCCCAGATGTTTAGCCAGCAAACAGTGAATAAAAGTGATTGTCAAACATCTATGAGAGCAAACCTGTCACTGGAGCAACTCCCGAAACTGTTAGGAGAGTAATGAGCCAAATATGTCCTATCTACACCCCCATGTTTTCAAGCTTTGACCAGAGTGTGTACAGTAACAGAGTGAGATGTATGTGCATAATATGAATAACAAACATTGCTCCCACAGGTATGTTGGATACGAAGACTGTGCTGAGAAATAAAAACCATTATACCCTGTACTGGTAATGTTTACTCTGGTATTGTAGGGAATTGTGAGTGTTGCAGTTTTGCTGAATAATAAAGTATCACTGATCACTGTCACCCAAACTGTGCTACATAATATAACTGTGTAGGAAAACATGTATATGTGTGTGCGTGTCAAGTCACTAAAGGTTGAAGAGGGCAATAGTCTAGATATGTCCTGGTACACCTGATTGTGGTCAACAAATGGCCAGAGTCTGTGCAGAAAGAGCTGCATAGCTATGTGCACAACATCTACCCAGAATCTGGGAGTATGTGTAAAAATAGTTAGTGTTAACAAACATTCCCCCCACAGGTATACCAGGTAAGAGGTGTATACTGCAGGTAAAATCAGTTCAGGTATAACAATGATGACAGCCATATCACTGTCCTGTCTATACAGGTATATACAGACATACATCTGTAGATAATGGGAACATAACAAAAACATATATGTCCACATGCACCGTTAATGGGGTTGAGAGGCCCCAAACAACATAGTCTTGTACGAATAGGTATACCCCCCACAGCCAAACCGGCCCCCACTGCAATACACTACCAAGTGTTGCAGATCCCATAACCATGACCTGACAGACATGGGCACAAAATGTCAGTAGTACTCCATCCCACCTGTATGATATCAGGCTGGTATCAGTAACATATTCTACAGTACAGTCTGGCTCCCATAGGGACTGTACAATGTGGAAGCTATCACCATCCCTAGGATACATATACACAGACACATATATGCAGATACAGATATATATATATATATATATATATATGTATATATGTAACTACACATACACATGCAGAGATATTGATAGTAAGATACATATGTAGAAGGTGCACACAATATGGAACAGCAACTATGCCTACAGTTAACACCTTAACAGCTAGACACTGTATGAGCCACCCATACAAATGACAATCATTGCCTGCAACATATACCCACAGAGAGGTCAAAGGATATAACACCACACACAGGTTTGCATAAATGGGAAACCTTTATTTGTGTACTATTACAGTTGTATATGCCATGTCATATAGCCGTTTAGACACTGACATCCATATAAACAGAGTAATGCAACTGTGAAACAGTTACACTAATACAGTAGTCTGGAAAGGTTTACAAATGTTGCTGTCCAGGCCAAGGCCTTCAAATAGTACAATAGTAAAGACATACTGGTCCACAGGATACCAAACAGTCAACAGTAAGTAATGCAGGTGTATAGTTCAGCAGCCTCTATCTACACTCTGTACATAATCCCTAGGTGGTAAAGACTCAGTTGACACAATGAGATGTAACTGTTACATAACAAGGCATAACTGACACCATCACAAGCACACTGACAAACAGAACAGTATGTATGGCAGGAGGCAGTAGGCCTGCATTAACCCAATTTATTTAATTATTTTAAATATAGGTGAATTGTATGGTAATGTACATCCAGATACCTTAAGGCAGCTCACCCCTGATACCCTCACATGTTGTAACAGCCTAGGTTAGTTATGGTGCATCCCCCCCAGACTCAATAATACAGGGCCATATACCACTGTTGCATACACTGGCCTCTGGAGTGCATAAGGGCACACATATTGTGTAGGTGAAGCCCACACATATATGACCCCAGCCCCACCATATATGTGGGGGGATACAACAGCAGTGGACTGATGGCAGGAATGGCAGCATGACATACTCACAGCCCACAACAGAACAACCCCTGACAGCATGTCAGATGTGCAAGGCTTGGTATGTAGGTGGAGGACAGAGGCTGGAACACAGGCCCACATGTGGAAAAAACAGTTGTCATACACTAAGCAAGTTGCTGGTGTTACAGGATAGTCTGCAACATACCTTTAGTCAGGGATATGAAGTTAGAAACAGAAATGGATGTAGCCATGTACTGATAGCACTCAACACACAGACAGTGCCAGTTAAATATCTGACATAAGACCTGTGTGGTGGACAGACAAAACATAATAGGCATACCTCTGGCCATCAAGAGGATAGGCCCAAAGTTGAGATCTATGCAGACAGACTGCATTCCAAGGTAAACTAGTATATACACACAAACCCTGTAACACCAGGACTATACAAAGCATACCACACCTCTACTCACACTCTTGTCTGTAGTTCTGGAACCTTTTACAAATATGTAGCTAGCCTGAGTGTGCAGGTTCTCCTGTAAGAGGTATTGCTACCTGCTGCCTATAACACTGATGCCCACACACAGGTAGGATGTCCATCACACAGAAAATGTAAAGGGACCATGCCCACATGATGTAAGGATTTATAGTAGGTGGTTGCCATGACAGTGGTAATTAGAAGTACTACACAGCAAGCTGCATGCTGTTAGCAAGTGGAGGACACTGATTGGTGCAGAGGCCATCATCTGATCATGTGCATCACATACTAAAGCCATGCTGCAATCTATTCAAAGCAGCTCAATCCATTTACTGGAGAGAGACAGAAAGAGAGACCGAGAGAGAGAGAGAGAGAGAGAGAGAAAGAGAAATATAAAGATAAAGAGAGAAAGAAAGAAAAATACAAAACAAAAATCCTAAGGCATAAGCAAAGTTAAAGCCAAAGGAAGAACAAACCATTCTAACATCCAGCAAACCATCCAAAACTGACATTGTTCCCACAGCAGGTATGTGAAGTATATATGCATGCAACTGAATGTAGTACCTGTTCTATAATAATGGGATAGATGATGTGGAATGATTTATATGTGCCATCAGGTGTTGTAATGATGGTCAATTGAACAACTGCTATGGACAATAGTGTCTGTCCCTGTGGGTAGTGGCCCATAGCCATCAACTGTGTAGATCAGCACTGACTGACAAGATATAAGCCATCATAGTGTGTGTTGTGTAATGAGAAGCATGTATATTACATGACCAATAGCTGGTGGTGGAAGCAATGCCATTATGATGGACACATGGGACCCACAGCCCACCACTTGGAGGATACCCAGGTTAATCTGTAATGTAGCATGCAGGAATGCCATAGGTGTGTAATAGGGTTACCTGCAATCTGGTCCTACATATACCTCCCCTAATGTCAGGCCATGTCCATATGTGGTACCTGTCTGTGTTGTAGCAAGGCAGAACAGTGCAGCTGTGCAGGAAGATGTTGTGTGATTGTGGACCAGATGTCTGAATGTACCCCACATATAGGTATGCATATGTGTACATATGTGCACATATATGATATATATATATATATATATATATATATATATATATATATATATATCAACATGTATGTCCACAAATATACAGATACCCTATATGAGCACATATATACAACATCACATATATCTACACATATATAGATATATACCTGTATGCACATGTCTGCATATATACAAACACACACACAAAAATATATGCATGTAAATACTTGCCCCCTATATTACTACCACAGTGATGCATGCTATGTGCAAGGCTTCAACACACACAGCAATACACACAGATACCTAGAGCTGGCAGTGTGTGCAACATGGATGGATATGTCACATGTTAATCCCTTGTTGGGGCCACATTGCCCTCTCATGTGAAGTATGCAATGGGAATATGGGGAAGTATGGCAGGTATAGTTTTTGGAGGTGGTCAGGGTTGGTAGATATAGAAGACAGTCTACAGGGGTGGTATGTGACACATGTAGTGGGTAAACACACTGGATGGTGAGTGTGGTCTGTGATGTGGATGCCCCATGGGCCCCAATATGGGCACAATGGGAACAAGCCTCCCACCCACTGCAACTCACAACAGCAATCCATGTCCTGAAGGTGCCTGGACTGGAGGCTGAACAGGAGGAGCATGTTGGCCATGTGAATGTGTATTGGGTGCCTCAGAGTGATGTAGCACATCCCACGTGTGTCTGTGGAGCCCGGTCAGGAACATGTCTGTGTGTGCCTCTGGGGGGGTCAACATCCCCTGGGTTGTTTCCACCTGATGGTATTGCTGGACCAGTATATGAGGAGACCTCAGGTTTGGACACACATGTGATGTGGCCAGGTAACATGGGCAGATGGGTTTGGAGAGGTGGTTCTGCTGGCCAATAGTACATATACATGTTATTGTGTCACTGTTATAGAACATATGTTGGTAGTAATATTCTACACAATCCTGGAACATGTCCAACAGCATGCATAGATATCCCCAATAACTCAGAATGTCAGATGTGCAGCAATCACAAAGCAGCTATACCACAAGCATATATGGAACCATAGTGGCCCTGACAATGGCATGCAGGTGAATAGTCTGTAACAGGCCAGCAATGATAGTGTCCACACAGGGGACATGGCTACAATCACATAGCAGAAAGTGTGGTACAATACAATATCTATCCCACTGGTAGGTAAGCTGTAGCCATATCTAATGAGTTGTATGTAAAGTTTGTTGAAGTGATATGGTGGCGGGGTGACAGAGATGTGTATTATGAACTGTGGTAACCTTGCTGTATGAGTTGCTCAGATCTGTTTCCATCTTTATGTCTTTCAGCCAAGATGTCACATGCACGTTCGCCTACCTATTCGACAGCTGAGAATGATGTGCTTATCACACACCTAATCCAGCACTACCCAGTGCGGCTTGGCAGGGCTGCCCATGAACATCAGGAACGGGCCATCCTGTGAAATGACCTAGTCCACAGGGTCAATGATGTTGGACTGCACAACCGCAGTTATGAGCAGGTCCAGCATCATTGTACTGACCTGCTTCACAATGCCCATTGGCATGCTGCTGCAGTCTGGGGGGATCATCTCACCACAGGGTGGGGCCATGCCATCCATCCCCCCTGACATGTGTGCAGGAGGTCCTGTCCAACCTCATGGCACCTACCTATCTGGCCAGCCACCAACTGCTGGACATCTTTGTGGAGGTGGGTGGCACCTACACACCGGCTGAGGAGCATGCAGGTAAGGGCACATCAGTAGACCACTGTTGCATATACATCCACATTCATAGATTCATAGGTTGGTACTAGGCTATCGGCCCTAGGGCTTATACAAGCCTAGCCATAACAATTGCCTGGATATTTCTTCCCACAATATTTACTTCCCTGGACTCCTGTCTAGCAGGGTGACTGACATGATCCCTGGGGTGAATTTCCTGTCTCCAATTCAATCATCAAGGTTCCTTTTGAAGAGGGCCAAGGAGGCGTTCTGCTTGACATATATGGGCAGTCTATTCCAGAGTATGGGGAGTCTCTGCATCAGGAACCTATCCCTCCAGCAAGTTTTGTTCATTGTGATGACAAGGTGTAGATCCCTGGAGCGTGTGGCTCTGAGGGATTGGGATTTTTTTACGTGCAGCATGTCCAATTGCTCAGGACTTGACATGACCTTATATGTTAAGCAGAGATCACCTCTGAGTAGACGATATACCACAGAGTATAGCTGTTTTTTTTTAGATGGACAGCATATACCATCTGCTTTAGGTCTGTGATTCTTTTAATAAGATATTTCTGTGGCCTTTCCAGCTGTTGCAGATGTCTTGTGAGGTACATACCAAATGGAGCATTATACTCTATAATGGGTGTAATGAGGGATGAGTACAGTGGGACAATGACCTCCTTTTGTCTGGATGAAAAACTCTTAGTGATGAGGTGTGCCACATAGAAGGATTTCCTGACTGCTGTGGTAATGTGGTTATCGAAGGTGAGACCACTGTCCACCTGTGTCCCTAAGTTTCTCATCACACTTTCGATGTTTAGTGTACTGCCACCTATGTGGTAATTCATGGGTACATGTTTTTTTCCAAAGGGGATAACTAGACATTTCTTGGCATTAAGCTTGAGCCCATGGATCTGGCACCAGGCATCTGTTTCTGTAATGCCCTTTTGTAGAATATCCACATCATTTGGGGCTTCAGTAATGGCTCCCAGTTTGCAGTCATCTGTGAACTGTGTTAGCCAGACTCCCTTAGTGTTGGCCTGAACCTCAGAGAAGAAGATGCCAAACAAGAGTGGTCCCAGGACTGAACCCTGAGGTACTCCACTTGTCACTTGTCTGGAGCTGGATTTGGAGTTGGCTACTTTTACAGTATGGGTTCTGTCAGTAAGCCAGTTGGCAACCCATTGAGTGACATAAAGATTTATGCCCAGATTAGTAAGTTTATCTATGATTCCACAGTGGAAGATGGTGTCAAAGGCCTTGGCGAGGTCCATATAGGCTGTGTGGACCACCTTACTCTCATCCACAGCTCTGGAAATTGATTCAAAGAAGTCAGTCAGGTTCAAGAGACAAGATTGGCCCTTCACAAACCAAAACTGAGTGGGGTCCAGTGTTTGAAGTTTGCCAGTGTCTTTGTTTATAAGTTCCATGATAATGTGTTCCATGCCCTTGCAGATCAGGCTCATCAGACTGATGGAACGGTAGTTCCCGGGATCCAAGGTGGATCCCCCCTTGTGGACTGGGATAACTGTAGCTGTGCGCCACTCAGTGGGCACAAAGCCTTAGGTGAGGTTATGATTAAACATGACACTTAGGTGAGATGCCAGTTAATTTTGTAGTTCATGTAGTACACAGCCTGGGATGTCATCTGGTTCCATGGATGCTGTATTCTTAGCTTTGGAGAGTGCAGTTTCTACCTGTGTGGCTGTGATTACCGGAATTTGGAAATCTTTTGGTATTGAGATGGGCCCTTTAGGGGGTGGGGGGGGGCAAAGTTGTCACTAAATCGATCTGCCAGGATATTGGCAATATCCTTAGGAACAGTATATTTAATGCCATTCTTTTGTAGCTCAGAGCAGATCTGAGCATTGCCATTTAGATTCTTGACATAACTATAGAATGCCTTTTTGGTTGTCTTTGGAATCTTTGGCAATTTTATTTTTGTAACTAGCTTTTGAGGATTTTGTGAGGGATCTCAGCTTCTTACTGAGGCTGATGAGGAAGTTTTTTGCATCCTGGGATTTTCCTCTTTTCTGCAACAGTTTCTTCCTTCTGTTGTATAGTTTGTTTATAGCAGGGGACCACCAGATTAGCTTCCTTTTTTTGGAGGAGAGCATCTTGATTCTATTTGGGATGGCATGATTCATGCACGAGTGGATGTGCTCATACAGTGCCTTAGTGTAGGATTCAGCAGTCGAACTTTCAGATCCCATCTGCATGGTTGTCATGAAGTTTGTCACTTCTGACTTCAGTAGCATGAAGTTGGCTTTGGAAAAGTTTTTTAAGGAGGTTTCCTTACCGGGGGGTGGGAGTGGGATGTGGATGTCAAGGGTGATTTGCTTATGGTCAGACCTGACCAATGAGGGGGTGACCACTGGTGTGGAGCATCTATCTCACATGTTGGTAATGGCCAGGTCTAGGATATTGGAGCCCCTGGTGGGACAATGGATTAGTTGATCCAGGGCATTGAAATTTATGAATTCCAACAACCGTTGGGAAAAGATGTTGATACCTGAGTAGTTTTCTCAGTTAATGGCAGGGTAGTTGAAATCACCCAGTATTAGGGTGTTTGATTGTATATTAATATTTACCAGTATGTTTAGAAAGGTGTAGTGAGAATTTTGGGGCATGGTGGGGGATTTGTAGCAAGCTACAGTTTGGACTGCAGTCTTACCTAGTGTTAGCTGCACCTGGAGAATTTCCGATGCATTGTGTTGGGCAACTAGCCTGGAGGTGTGAATATCCTTGGTGAATATGGACACTCCTCCACCTTTAGTGCTTCAGTCTTGGTTTTGTGGCCAAAAAGTGTGGTAAGAGTTGTAGCGTGGTATTGCAGAGGTGCTCTCTGGAGCCTTGAACCAGGTCTCAGTTACTGTACAGTTATCGATGTTCTCCATTTTTAGGAGTGCCTCAAGAGAGTGCATTTTGAGGTTTAGACTTCTAGCATTGAGTAGCATTACCTTCAGATCTTGCATGATTGTATCTATTACGGTAGTGGTTTTGTCCTTTTGTCCAGTGCAGGTAGATCATGCATATCTGACATGTCATAGATATATTGTGTTGCTGCATTGTAGTGATAAACAGATGTCCAGATGTGGTAATATTGTGGAAATGTACCATTGATGTATTGTAATACTGCACCCACCCTGTAACACTGCCACAGATGTGGCCACTGACATTGCATCTCTTACTCTCTTATGTAGATCCTTCTGGGATGCCACCAAGGCAGCAGCCTATAGCTGGTGAGTATGGTTTATGTAGATGCTTGCCAACACACTGGGCATGTAATGGTGAAGGTATATTCTATGCACACATCTAACACACCTACCCTGAATGCATGCTGTACATGTGCACATATTGTTGTTGTGAAATGCATGGCATCACAGGGGTGACCATGATTGGGTATTGGAAGGGTATGTCAGACACCTGCATGATAACTAACATCCTGTCATTGTGGAATGTGTCCACAGGGAGTAACATAATGGTTGGAGACATGGCCTACAGTAGGGACATGTTTGGAACAACATGCATATACACTGCAACACCAGTGTATATACCTGTAGGACAATGGTAACTGCTGTAAAGATGCACTATGGCATAAGGCATTACAGTAGTCCACATTATCAGCTGGGTCTAGGCTGTAACATGTGGTGTTCAGTGTATGGGACTCTGCAAAGTGACACACATGTGTAGGGCATACTTGTCATGCATCTGCATAAAGGCTGAAGGAGGGTGTGTCAGCATTACTCCCCAGTGCACTGCAGCGGGGATTCTAAGGATGCTAGGAATTTCTCTATCTGCCCATAATTAGGTTCAGGACCTGTGGGAGCCGTAACCCTAACCCCACAGCAACAGTGACGTCAGTGTGTGAACACCATGGGATGTGCACATGAGTAAACCTTGCAATCATGCAGAATACAGGGGACATGTGTAGGGCAGACTGAGCATATACTGGCAAATGCAGATGGTCCATGCTGGTATACCCCTGCCAGGAGTAGTGACTGCTGTAGTACACACAGCAAGAGGTGCAATAAACCATCATGTTAAGGGTGTGCACACATATGCCCACATGGTGTGTATGAATCATGGTCAGCAGCTGCACACCTAACACAATCCTTAGACACTGCATGTGAAAGTACAGGACATATGTCACATATCGGGCTCATGTACCGCTAATATATGTGGTGATGTGGTCCCATGGCAAATCAAGGATGGGTGCATCATATCAATAAAGGTATTTTCACCCCCTATAGCCACAGTTTGCTCTGATGCTTATCAGTGTAAGAGTATTGGATTGGTCATACATTGTCTGCTGATGTTGAGAGCTGTGCATCAGACATCAGGCATTCACAAATGACATCTGTCCACATATCATACCAGGTATGTGTTGCTGGAAAACATAGGGGCTGTGAGCATTAAAGCTGACATAACCGATGCAGTAGTACACATTCAGCAATGGGCCATGCACCTGTGGGGGTGTGGTGCACAGTATATGGCAGGGTGCAGAACAGGTGCACAGAAATATTATGTTCATGGGTGCAGTGGTATTCAGGGGAAGGAGCTTCACCTAGTGACACAGCACATGCATCACACACATGTATACTGTTGCCAGCATGGATTCACTATAGCTACACTGCATGTTGTTGGGTACTATATGTTATGCATGTTGACAGACTGGTAATAGGAGGACTGTGTGTACTTTCATTGTGCAACTTCACCTGTATGTATGTGGACATCTTGGTGAGTAGTCATTTTGTCTGTAGGGTCACTCTGGTAAAGTGGGGGGAGGTTGATGCATGTAGGATGATTGTGTGCATGTGTGTGTGGCTGTCCATGCATGCACATGTGTGATTGCGGGGTGTTCATACACAGAACCTCCCTCTGGGATTATGCAGTACATGTACATGGAGTACCACATTGCACACCAGGAATACCTGTCATGTGTGTAATCTCAGGACAGCTGATAGTATAATATGGTCTGTAGCATGGAACAGGCATCCAGAGGGAAAGTAGACACCAGGCACAATCTTAATATCACATTCAGCAGAGAGGTCACCTACAACCCACATATGCAGCACTACAGATGCATTGGGGAAGTACTAGTCAACACCAGGGAGTGTATCCAAATATTACAGTTTTCACATGATAGGCTGAAGGAGCAGCATATCTGGCATGTAGTGGGCATTACATACACATGACACACCAGTGTGTGTGATATTATGGATAGAACATAGTAACCCGCACATATAGGGGCCATGCTCATAATGTCTGGACATACAGAAGGTGCATACTGAATGACAGCAATGAGGCCATGTAAAACCACTACACACAGGTAAGGCAGGTAAAGTAGCAACAAGCCTTGCGTTGTGACTACTTGTGTAGGCATTTAGAGGACTGATATGTTAATGAGTGATATCAATGTGTGCATGTTAACAAGTGTGATTCAAGATGGGGTACCACATGGACATATACATGGGACTGTCTGTAAAGCCATGGACAGGAAGGTATTATGGAGGTGTGTGTGTGTGTGTGTGTGTGTGTGTGTGGGCATGTGTACGTTTGTGTGTGTGATTGTACTGTTAGGCAATGCTGTATAGGTTTTAAAGTGCGCTTATTTTTTCCCCCACAGGTAGCAAGGTGGGTCAGGGTCCCTCCTAAATGCAATCTGATGTTGGTGTCCAAGCAGACACCGAAGATGATGACGGTAATGTTGAGGCACAGGTTGGGTTGTCAAGGGCCGACACTGCGCCAACATTTGAAATCCCTCTTTTATACACCCCAACCCCGCACACGGTTTCAGTGCCTATACACACCCCATCACTAGTGGCCATATCGGATGGACAGCTGGCTTTCGGTGTCAGTGCACAGGAAAGTGTGGTAACTATGCCTACTGTTTCCGGTCACAGCAGGCATAGCCAGATGGCTGGCAGGGGACCACATAGGCAGATGTCCCAGTGTGCTCATGGTAGTGCCACTGGACATCATGCCCATGGCAGAGGTGACATAGCTGGTACCAGCAGGTGCCTGTTTCAGGCTGACATGGCAGTGCAGGCACGTATAGAACATTACCACAGACAGGGCTTGAGGCTGCAGGGGGCTGCTCTCACATCTACAAATGACAACGCCCTTGAACTGGCTGGTGCCATCCGTGGATTAACTGAGTTCATGGATAGACAGTCTGGTGAGATGATGGCCCTCATTGACCATGGTCTGTCTGTGCTTGAACATGTGGTGGGAGTGTGGCGACAGCCACATGGACGTAGGCCAGCAACACCAACAGCTGGTAGTCAACATGGATGTGCTAGGACACCAAGGGGCACCTGTAGTGGCAGTAAAAGCCTCAGCACTGTGGGGGGCACTGTCCACACCACACCACAACAGACCATGAGCACATGGTCCTGGCCAGTCCCAGGAGGGACCTGGTACCAACAGACATTTGTCATCATCAGGTGAGAGTGGCACATCAAGGCCTGTACCTGGTTGTGCCCATGGAAGCCCTGGCAGGCACAGTCCATGTGTCAGTGGCCAGAGGCAGTGAACTGCACACCCTGCCAGGCATGGTCTGCAGCTGTCCATAAACACCTGTGTAGAGCAGCCACATGGCAGAACTGTGTGCATGCAAACCCACACACTATGCAAATGCACCTAGGGCAACCACATACCTACACACACCACATCAGTATGCCCAGCTCACCACAGTACACCCCTCACCTACACATATATGGGCCACCCTCAGCCTCCGCCAAACCAAGATCACACCCTGTGCATATGATGATACCTGTGCCACATCCCTGTCATCCATACCATCAATGCAGGGACAGGCTAACATGGTTCTGATGCACACGGTGACTGTACTACAGTGTAACACAGTACTGCAGTGTAACGTGTAAGAAGTAAAGTGTAATGCATAAATGTCAGGTAGTGTAGACTTCCAGCAATGATGCCTTATAGCTGTTAGTAACACTGCTTGGTTGTGGTCGCTATATTGTTATCCATTTGTGTTGTAGGTGTACATGTATCAGCACAAGGATGCCCTGTACATATGATGATACCTGTGCCATATCCCTGTCATCCATACCATCAATGCAGGGACAGGCTAATATGGTTCTGATGCACATGGTGACTGTACTACAGTGTACCACAGTACTGCAGTGTAACATGTTGTAAGGACTAAAGTGTAATGCATAAAAGGCAAGTAGTGTAGCTGTCCAACACTGATGCATTATAGCTGTTAGTAACACTGCTTGTTTGTGGTCTCTATATTTTTATCCATTTGTGTTGTAGGTGTACATGTGTCAGCACAAGGATGCCCTATGCATATGATGATACCTGTGCCACATCCCTGTCATCCATACCATCAATGCAGGGACAGGCTAATATGGTTCTGATGCACATGTTGACTGCACTGCAGTGTACCACAGTACTGCAGTGTAACATGTTGTAAGGAATAAAGTGTAATGCAGAAATGGCAGGTAGTGTAGCCATCCAGCAATGATGCATTATAGCTGTGAGTAGCACTTGTTGATTGTGGTCCCTATAATGTTATCCATTTGTGCTGTTGTAGGTGTACATGTGTCATCACGAGGATGGTCTGCAGTCATATTCCACCATGGGATATGGCACTGTGGTGACACCACAGCTGTGACATATGCGGGGTACAGTTGAACACATGTCACAGGTTAGTAAAACTGGTATTGCCTGTGCCACATGAACAGGTGATCCCCTGAGATGTGTATACCCTGCAACCTGACATAGACCCATCTACATACACGCACACTGTTACTTGGCAACACTGGGACTATACCCCTACCTAGCCATGTAGTGATCTTGAAGTGTGTGGCTTACATTGCACACACCACACAGTGTTTAGGGTGAGGTGTGTCTCAGGTTACATGCTACATGCAGAACATCCCCAGACATGTTCAGTATGCTAATGGGGGATGTAATGGGTGCATATGGACAATACATAGTGTGGCATACCATCATATACACATTAACAGTCACATAACAGCCAGACACACATCCAAGATACCAAGGCCTATCACTTCTAACCAACATGACTGTGTGCTCAATGTGTTAGAGGTAGGCTGCACATAGCACATGCATAACTGGCTTGGATTGTGGTATCAGTTACCTGTATGGTTGATAGTAACAGTGGTAAACATAACGTGGTACATGGGACATATACCAGGTGTACCTTGGTGTAATGACAATGTATACAGCACCCACACCCCCTGAAACCTATGATGACACTCTGCCATACCCACCATCACACATTGGCCATGACTGTGATACAACCCATAGTATACCCCAACAGTAGTACTACAGTGATATGCATCTAATGTATATGTCACACACGTAGTAGGGTGTTGCAATGTAATGCCTCACCTATGGGCAGCAGCAACACAATCTGTACTACTGTGTGGTAATGGGTATTGTAATAGGAGTATGTGGTCTCAGAATGCTGTACCCTACAGATATATGGACATGCACAACTACACACACATACCAGAACACAATGGGTATCTGATGCCTATCAACCCATTTGTAAAACACTGTCGTTCTGGTACTGCAAGGCCCTTGTAGCTGATATGGGGGGAGCTTAACAGGGTAGACGCAATGTCCCATATAGCAGCAGCCACAACTGATTATGGCAATAGGTGTTGCATTGGTTGTGAAGGCCCACATGGAATTCCCAAGTACAGATGTGCTAGCACACAGACACTGCTAAACTCATGCACACGTACACATGTGTCAGTACAGGGGTGCATCACTGCAGGTGGTCATAGCTGTGTACCTAGCTATTGTCCAAGGGGAGATGGGTTGTGTAGGGGTTGTGTGTACAGTGGTATCCTGCCACCTACGAGGTGGCAGCAGGCAATCTATTGACAGACACTACTGTGGTAACCCTCAGGGTAAGAATGACATGCATCAGCCAATCTTCCAGGTGCCTCCTGCACATGGCCACTGAGGTGATAAAGTTGACATGTATGCAACATGCATTACAACACATGGTTAGTGTCTGTGATGGAGACCTGTATCCAAGCATGTTCTGTTGACTGTGATAGTGTAGTGGAGGTACACATGGCATGTGGTGCATACAGGATGACATCTCCTATATGTGCCAGTTCTTACACAGCTGTGCAGATATGTCAGTGTCAATCAAGCTTAGGTTGCCTATACATATGCCAGCTGGATACCTGCCATCTGCATATCTGTAGAGGGATTGACAGTCATCAGCATGGCAAGTAGCTATGAAGTTACATGAGTGTGTTGACAGATACATGTTTGACAACAATATGTATGCCATAACTACATGTCAGATGCTGTCACTAACATGTGCTGTACAGACAGTAGTCTACAGTTACAGTCCACATGACGGATCCATACCCAGTAAGGGGTATATACTGTGACACAGCTCACACACCAGGGATACAACAGGGAGGCCTCGGTGTCCAGCTATGCCCACAGGTGTGCCTGTTGTCAGTACTACATTTAGCACTCTGCTCTTGCCTGGGTTAACACTGTCAACAGTAGTACTGCCATGATACACTACATGCCAGTGTGACAGCACGTACCCTGGGCTACTACACTTGTATGCAACACATTCACATGGATAACAGTGCTGTACAGGCCTCATATATGTCTGTGTCCCACACATGACACTCACACCCCTTGCTACAGTAATGATAGCACATAGGTGCATGTATTGTACATGGCATTACATACACTTATTACAGATTATCAGACTGGGTAGTGTGACCTGGTTACCAGGACTAAGCTATGTTTAGCAAGTATCAACATTGCTGCAATATAACAGCTGAGCTGATTTGCACACTGGTAAGTGAACCTACAGTTTGTAAGTGTCCGTACATTTGCCCATAGCTCAGCACTGCTTAGCTTCATGCAAACCCGTGCAAACCCACTTAAAGCTGCTCAAAACTGCCTTAACCACTCTGTATTCAACAGCCCTTGTTATGCCCAGCAACAAAATGAACAGCCCTTGCAAGACTTGAACCCAGCATCCTGTAAACTGAAGTCACAACACTTAACCATTATGACAGGACCACTGTGAAGACAGCTGTTGTTTTACCAATATAGCAGTCAATACACATATTGAACAATTGCCTTTAGTTCTTGAATTGTGTAGTCCTTGTTAATAATATGACTGTTGCATCACATATGTTGTTTTATCATAATGTGCACATAGCAGATACATATGGTGAGATACATCTGGGAGGGTATACACAACCATGAGTTTACTAATGACAGGAATATGGTTGTATATATATAATAAGTCTATATATGTCTACATGTACATACACATGTATACTCAATCATATGTCTGTATACACATCTGTATAGTGCTTCCTATATATGGCCATGTGTACATCTCTTTGTATGCACATATAGAATTATATACACATGTATGTATATATAGATATATGTATATATATAGATGGGATCCATACTTATGCACGAATGGTAATTTCACCAAAAATTAAACTTCTTCTTCTTCTTTCGGCTGCTCCTGTTAGGGGGCACCACAGCAGATCAACTGTTTCAATTTCTTCCTGTCCTCTGTATCTTGCTCTGTCACACCAACCACCTGCATGTCCTCTCTCACCACATTCATAAACCTTATCTTAGGCCTTCCTCTTTTCCTGTTACCTGGCAGCTTCATCCTTAGCATCTTTTTCCCAATGTACTCTGCATCCCTCCTCAGCACATGTCCAAACTAATGTAATCTTGCCTCTCTGGCTTTGTCTCCAAACCTTCCAACCTGGGCTGACCGTCTAATATACTTATTCCTAATCCTGTCCATCCTCATCACACCCAGTGCAAATCTTAACATCTTCAACTCTGCCACGTCAAGCTCTGACTCCTGCCTTTTTGTCAAAGCCACTGTCTCCAAACCATATAACATAGCTGGTCTCACTACCCTCTTGTAGACCTTCCCTTTCACTCTTACTGGTACTCGTCTGTCACAAATCACTCCTGACACTCTTCTCCACCCACTCCATCCTGCCTGTACTCTCTTCTTTACCTCTCTTCCACACTCACCATTACTCTGAACTGTTGATCCCAAGAAATTAAACTCATTCACCTTCGCCACCTTTACTCCCTGCATCCTCACCATTCCTCTATCCTCCCTCTCATTCACACACATATATTCTTAGTCCTGCTGACCTTCATTCCTCGTCTCTCTAGAGCATATCTCCACCTCTCCAGGGTCTCCTCCACCTGTTCCCTACTCTCACTACAGATCACAATGTCATATGCAAACATTATAGTCCATGGGGACTCCTGTCTGATCTTGTCTGTCAACCTCTCCATCACCATTGCAAATAAGAAAGGGCTCAGATCTGATCCTTGATGTAATCCCACCTCTACCTTAAATGCATCCGTCACTCCCACCGCAGACCTCACCGCTGTCACACTACCCTCATACATATCCTGTACCACTCTTACATACTTCTCTGACACTCCCGACTTCCTCATACAATACCACAACTCCTCTCTAGGCATCCTGTTATATGCTTTCTCTAAATCCACAAAGACACAATGCAACTCCTTCTGACCTTCTCTGTACTTCTCCATCAACACTCTCCGAGCAAACATCGCATCTGTAGTGCTCTTTCCTGGCATGAAACCATACTGCTGATCACTAATCATCACCTCCCTTCTTAACCTAGCTTCCACTACTCTTTCCCATAACTTCATGCTGTGACTGATCAATTTAATCCCTCTGTAGTTACTACAGCTCTGCACATCACCCTTATTCTTAAAAATCGGTACCAAAACACTTTTTCTCCATTCCTCAGACATCCTCTCACTTTCCAAGATTTCATTAAACAATCTAGTTAAAAACTCCACTGACATTTCATCTAAATACCTCCATGCTTCCACAGGTATGTCATCTGGACCAACAGCCTTTCTGTTCTTCATCCTCTTCATAGCTATCCTTACTTCCTCCTTGCTAATCCACTGCACATCATGATTCACTATCCGTACATCATCCAACCTTCTCTCCCTCTAATTCTCTTCATTCATCAACCCCTCAAAGTACTCTTTCCATCTGCTCAACACACTCTCCTCACTTGTGAGTACATTTCCCTCATTATCCTTTATCACCCTTACCTGCTGCACATCTTTACTAGCTCGGTCCCTCTGTCTAGCCAATCGGTCCAGGTCCTTTTCTCCCTTCTTAGTGTCCAACATTTTATACAACTCTTCATACGCCTTATCCTTAGCCTTCACCATGTCTCTCTTTGCCATGCACCTCATCTCCTTATACTCTGGTCTACTTTCTTCATCTCTTTGACAATCCCACTTCTTCTTCACCAACCTCTTTCTCTGTATACTCTCCTGTACTTCTTCATTCCACCACCAGGTCTCCTTGTCCTCCTTCCTCTTTCCAGATGTCACACCAAGCACCTTTCTAGCCATCTCTCTTACTAGCTCTGCTGTAGTTACCCAGCTATTCGGTAACTCTTCACTGCCACCCAGTGCCTGTCTTAACTCTTCCATGAACATCACCTCACAATTACCCTTTTTCAATTTCCACCATTTGATCCTTGGTGCTGCCCTCACACTGATCCTCCTCTTCTTGATCACCAATGTCATCCTACAAACCACCATCCTATGCTGCCTAACTACACTTTCCCCTGCCACCACTTTACATTCTCCAATCTCCTTCAGATTGGCCCTGCTGACCATAAATCTGCGAAAGTGCTTTTCACCGAAAAACACTTTTGCAAAGTATGATAAAAAATAGGGGAAATCAATGGGGAATGGCTGTTGCTAAGATCAGAGTACAGTGAGGATAAGGGAATATTCCCTTTTCCCCACTGTAGTGCGATCTTAGAGTGAGATTATAAAAGTGGGGGGTGCAGGGGGGCTTGCCCCCCTGCGTAAATTTTAGTTATGTGTTTTTTGTTTTTATTTATGTTTTTGTTTATGTTAGAGACTTTAGCAAAAATGCCTTTTCAGTTGAAAGCACTTTTGCTAAAGTGTGTTCGGTAGATGTGGATTTGGACTATTGAACTTTCGTTCAATAGTACGAGATCCATATAAATATACGTATATGTATATATAGCTATAGGTCCATATAGCTATATATGTATGCACATCCTATGTGTACAGATATGCCTAGTTATGTTGATATATATGTAGATATCTAAAACTATATGTGCATACATATCTATTTTGATATACCTATTACTGTCAATATATATGTAGATATCCATACGTATATGTGCATATGTATCCCTATCTGTATATTGCTCTCTGGGTGTTGATATGTATATATATATATATATGTATATATATATATATATATATATATATATATATATATATATATATATATATGTACATATACATATCCATCTATGTATATTGATATGTATATGTGTATATAACTATATAGATATCTGGATAATTATATATACATATATTTTCACCATATGTCCTGAACATGGAGTGTAGCCCTACCTCAGCCCCTATAGTCCTGACTTCGTAGTGCAAGGGGATGTCAGGTGTGTATAGCAGGTATATTTGTAGAGTATTGCTACTGTAATAGGGATTGTCTTCACAGGCATGGTGTGTGGGAGGTCACATCTGCTTTTAACATTTGCACCACTGGCTACTGATAGACATCCTAAGGACATCATAGTACAGTACTATGTGGATATACTGACACACGGGACAGTCCAGACGTATACATAGAACCCCTTAGTGCAAGACATGTGGACTGAGCCTGACAATGTGGATGTTAACAGCCATGTAGATGGGTATAACACGTAACAACTGGTATACATTTGCCCCCATAGGTTATGCATTCACATACCCCTATCTGTTCTGACACATAATAACTGCTAGTACAGAGGTGCCATGTCCACATACTACCCACTAGATATTGACATGCATCTGTACAACATCCCACTGCTCTGTATGACATACATGACTGTTAAGGGAGGCCCAGCAGCAGTACATCTGGCAAGTATCTGCACACGACATCCCAGTGGGTAAGTACACTAAGCTGCTAGGCATGTAACAAAGCACTATGCAGGCTACAGGCAGATTGGCTCAACATTGGCCTACATTTCCTATGGGGAATGCATATGTACCTGCATATATAGCAGGCTCTACAGGCATGTCACAGCACAGGGTACAATACATCAGTCTGAAAGTGCATAACCACAGCCAATGTGAACACAGCCACATATGGTAAGCTAGCGTAATATTACAGTATATGGACTATCTGTTTGACACCATCCCTGTATGTGCCAATCACACACTAACCCTACATGTACTGGGCCACTACACAGTGTGGTCCAATACCTGTCTGTGGTATGGGACATGTGTGTGTATGGCCCTACAAACATGTAAGCTGATAGGGTAACATACAGTGGAGCAACATTTAACATCAGATATAACAGGACCAGGAACAATGACATCTACTACAGTCTGTACACCGGCCACATTACATATTGACAATGCACACACTGTTGACATTCACCTTACGTACACAGACCTCAGTACTGTATGCACAACCACAGAATGTCCAGGTTATGTCATCAAATATAACCCCTACTATACATAACATGTGTAGCAGTCTGATATCTCACTGGCTTACCAGATAT
>NC_056740.1:409760046-409855046 GCF_019279795.1 Protopterus annectens | reverse complement strand
CTGTGGCAATGCCTCACAGTTGTACAGATCCACACAGGTTAGCCAGAGGCAGGGGCCATAGGTCAGGACATTTATCCTATTGTGGTGTACGGGCAGGTGTGTAGCAACCCATTTATGTGTTTGCAGTCAGGGATAGTGTGTGCACGCAGCTTGGTGTCGTACCCTGCACATTCCATGCTGCCCATGCTCCCACACCCCCGTCTGTTATTCTAACCTCTTTCATACATTATGCATACATTATCTGATACTTTCCCTAAGATATCACCCAATCACAGGTGTGTGTTAGTGTTGGTCCACAGTTCATGCAGTGGGACATGGTGGACATGTTACTGTGGTTTGTCCACATGGCCTTGCATATGGTTTATGTGTAGTGTGTTATGTTGTTATTTGGGTGTCCATGACATAACATGCATTGGCAGTATGTGTGAGACACAGGCCTTTGGCAGAAGCCTGTGGGGCATTAGGTGTTGCTGTAGGCCAGATGTGGTAGGCCGTTGCATTCTGTCAGTCCTACAGTTCCAGACCACCATACAGTATATTCACCTGGGGTGACAGGGTAGGTGTGATAGGTGTTCATGCCAATACCTTCTATCAGTCTTGATCAGGTGGTGTGGATACTGGCAGGGTGCTACCTAAAGCTAGAGACACACCTGCGTGGGACACCTGCACTGCATGCTGCAATCTTCCGCTATTGTCATATACAAGTGGGGTCTTACTGTACCCATTCCCCACAGCAGGGATATTACCAGAGAGGTGCCTGTGGGTGATGTTTGCATGGCTGGGTGCATGTGTGCTATGGACATTACTTGCATCTGACACACAGAAATGCATGGGGCATTCCAGTTAGGCTGGCATGTGCAGGTACATCAGCTGATTCCCAATACATCAGTCCTACCTCCTTTGTGATCTTCAGGTGTTCAGGCAGACATCACCGGTATCCCCTACTACAGGTCCAGTTACTGTGATGCATACCTATATGTACAAATCCAAGGGTGTCTCCATTTCACAGTGACACAATATATACTGTATGTCTGGGGTACTTTCCCCTGTGTACTGCTTGTATATCCATTCCAACTGCCATGCCATGTCAGTCTTTCAGATGGTGATGCATATTACCACCATACATTTACAATGGTTTACTGCTAGCATGTGTTATACTGGTGGGGATTCTCTTTGGCACTGCAGTTGTGAGGGCTTGCCCCTGTCATCAGCAGTAGTGGACAATGGCCACCAGGTCTTACCTCAACATGCATACATACTGACCACTCTCACACATTATAAAACACACACCATCCTAACACACACAGACCTGCATATTGTGCCAATGCTATGACCTATCCTGCTACCTTGGCCACCTCTGGGCATCTGTGCTCCACTCGTATTATACCTACTCATACAGGTTACTACATTTCTACACTGGATTGGGGGGGCACACCTGACTGTTACTACATTTCTATGCTGGATTGGGGGTAGGGGCAGACCTGTCTGTTTCCACATGTCTACATAGGAGTGGGGAGGCACACCTGACTGTTAATACATTTCTGCATAGGGTTGTGGGGGGACACACCTGAGTGCTTTTACATTTCTACACAGGATTTGGGGGGGCACACCTGACTGTTACTACATTTCTACACAGAATTGGGGGGAACACACCTGTCTGTTTCTACATTTCTGCACATGATTGGGGAGCACACCTTACTGTTTCTACATGTCTACATAGGATTGGGGGCACACCTGGTACTTGCACACATTTGCTATGACTGTACTGGTATGTCAAGTACTCCATTTCATTCTGTATTCTAACCTATCATACTAACTAGAGGCATATCAGTGTACTACAGGTCTTAGCCTTGGTTGCCCTACATGTTAATGACTGACTTCCTACCCTTCAAAGCATCCTACTGTCTGACCTGCTGTAGTCTGTCTGTCTGTGTAGGCCTAGGGCAGGAGGTTACCCATAGGCATCATTCAGAGGCCATAGCACAGTCTCTGTTTGTGTTTGTCTACACCTGCCCTACTGGCTGAGACTGTTGTTGGGAATGTGAACCTCCCTGACTGGTATGTGTGAGTCATATGGACACACATGTCACCCAGCACATTTTCTGCAGTGGGTTTTGTCACCCTGTATAGTACTGGCTACTACAGTGACTCCAGTATGTGTTACAGATGTCATGGTGCCACTATGGGTCTCTATTATCTGCTGCCATAACATTCAGCCACCCAATTCCCTTACATGCTCACATCCATACCATAGACACAGGTAACGACACAGTCTACTCCATTTGACAATTGTTAGGTTGATGGACTTACCTTGTGGGTGTACCAGGATTGAGGATGGTGCTGGAGGGCTGCCTATGTTGGATGCACATTGTACACTCCATATACATGGTTAAGCACAGATAGTGTCATGGTTGGCATCCCTTTTACTGTATGTGCGAGTCAGAGTGAGGTGTCCTTCCCTGGGTCCCTACTGTGTCAGTGTATGTGCTATGCGTTGCTTCTTTACCAAGGCCAGGGCATACTGGGCACGCCTCCATCTGCCCACTGGGGCAGGCTCAGGTTGTTCCTCCTCTGAGTTACTCTGTGCTTGTGCAGGCCTTGGCATTGGTGGGGGGCTGTGTGGCCCTCCCCATGCTGTTCCTACTACAGCTGTTTCAATAGGATTGTATTGTGTAGCTTGGCACATGCCATAACAATTTGAGTACATGTAGCCGGTGAGTACTGCAAGGCTCCACTGGATGTGTCCAGGCACCAGAACTGTGACTTGAGCATCCCAAACAAATGGTCTATTATAAGTCCAGTCGGTGTGTGTGCCTCATTATGGCATTCATGTTCCGGTGTCTGTGCATTTCTGATGGGTGTCATCAGCCACGGTTCCAGTGTGTAACCAGCATCCCACACTAGGTGACCGTAGCGGATGACCCCACTGGCAAATCTCTGGTACAGCTGCATCAGATTCCAGATGTGGGAATTGTGATAGCTTTGATGGCAGCCAGCACACACATTCATTATAACGCCCTGGGCATCACACACGACCTGGAAGTTGATGGAGTGGAGGCCTCTGATCATCAGGTGATGCTTTGATGCATATGTGCATGCAGTCTATAGCACCCACTACCTCAGGGTATTCTGCTATTTGGTAGAAGAGACACATATTGCTGCCAACACCTCATGGGTTTTGAGGAAATATACATGCTCACTGGCATGTGCTGACATGGCATCCAGGAACTGGTGGAATACTCTAGTTGCTGATGCCTGTGAGATCCCCATGATATCCCCAGTTGAGCTTTGGGAGATACCTGTGGCTAGTATTCCTAGGCCTACACGTACCTTGGTATCCACTGGGATGGGTTCCCCTCAGTCAGTTTGTTGTGTCAGGCCACTATCTCCAGCTCATATATCCCCTGGTAGGTTACCCTGGGTCTATACACTCTTCTCAGTCTCCTCACTGTGGGTTGATCAGCAGCATTCACATCCTCACCACCCTCAGCCTTTTGCACATGTTGTATGATGCCTGCTGCAGCCCCTATCATTTTGTAGATTTGTTTGTTAAAAGTTCCCTGCTTGTATACATCGGTGGTGTAGAGTATGGAAAAAACCAGAGGGGAAGGCATTTGCATAGTTTATGGTAGTATTCTGGGCTGGTCTGCTGCCTGAGTAATTGGCTGATTATGATACATTTCACCTGCCAGCTATGCTAGTTCTTCTTGATTAACTTCCTACTACTGTTTTCCCTTCCCATTGCCTTCCTGTTTAAGCCTAGGGGTGTGCCACGCAAACACAGTGCTCAAATTTTAACAGAGCTGCTATTTTCTGGTTTACTTTTTGTTTTTTCTTTAAAACCTGGTGTGAGGCGCATACACCCGCTTAGGCAATGTAAAGAGTGCTAGGCAGACTCAGACACACCCCCTTGCCTAGCTGTACTAAGCTACGAGCAAACCTGAGACACAGGGCTCCAATCTGCTTACAGTATGCCTGACACACCCCCTATGATGTCAGCTAACTCCTAGGCTTAGAAAAAAGAAGAAGCACCAAAACGTAACCAAGTAAATGAAAAAACAAACTGTAAGCAAGAGGAGCTGCACCAAAGTAAGTATTACTTTGGTGCAGCTCCTCTTGCTTACAGTTTGTTTTTTCCTATTACTTTGGTGCAGCTCCTCTTGCTTACAGTTTGTTAACTCCTAGGCTTGCACCAAGCTATTTCTGCTCTTACACTGTTGGGAGCTGACTAGCATGCTTGGGAAATCTGGGATTCACTATCATTCCCCTAATTTGCATAGGATTGCCTGCTAATGCATAGTTACATGTCTCACACTGAGCCTCCTCCCTTAGCAACCACTACTCACTGGCCATGTTGTCTTCTGCCTGCCAGTAGTGAGTTTAGTTAGAATGCTTATTTTAGGTTTATTTTCTTATTCCCCCCGATCCCGTTAGTGCACCACTATCCTACGCTTAAACAGCCGAGATCATCTATTTTCTAAACTGTTTTCAATGCCAATGGCCTTATACTTGGCCATTGGCATGCTTCCTGAATGATATGCACCCTTTATTTGGAGCTATCACGGCTCCATTTTGGAATTTGCAGAAATGTACTCGGTTATTAACCGAGTACATTTCTGTAGATTACGCTAGTTAGTCCTGCACAGCCAGTTTCCAGCTTCCTGGATCACAAATTCACCTCATTACATGGATTTCTCCTGAAAATGGGGTAATATGCATACAGGGGCTGAGTCCATGCAGGACTAGTACAGGAGTGCCCATGCACGCCCCTACAGGCTATTCCTGGATTGCACAGCAGACATATTGCATGCTAGAGCTCCTGCACTAATCCTGCATGCCGTGCAAGGCTTGCAGAATCCAGGGGTTAATTAACCACTGAATTGTCATGTTGGTTATATTATGGCTAAAATACAAGAGGAAGACACAGAAATAAGATCAGAAGAAGTCAATGTACAGATGAAGGGAACATACGTGGCAACAGTGGAAAGTACACAAGGAGGGCAGACGGGAAAGGAAAAGAGAACATGTTAAAAATAAAGCTCATGGCATGGATACAAAGCAATAAGATCCATAAACTAAACAGATATCAGGTATGGGACAATGTAATATTACCACTGGGAGTGAAAACACAAGAGGTAAGTGTATTTATTTTGATTAACAAAGAGACATGTTGTGGCATTCATTCTGAAACTGTACATGGTATGGAAAAAATGTGAGTATGAAAAAATACAGAATAATAATCCACAGAATGAAGATATAATTAAAGCATCTTTTTCAGAGACTAAAAAGAAGTGCATGTGGAATTTTGACAGAGGCTGAAATAGAGACTTTAAAAGAACATTAAAAAATGTTTGCAAATAAGTAGGAGACATTTCAAATGTTGATGACAGTAGGGCTTTATGAACTGGGGGATAGAGGTGTAATGTCATTTTAAAAATGGAAACAGAAGAAGTATACATATTCCAAGTATTACAAATGCTGAAGGCAACAAAGCCATTGTAAAATATTGTGGGCAACCAAAACATGCTTTTGTGGGAAGGACATTTAATTAGTACCTGTGATAAAAATAAATGCTATATATGTGGTAAAACAGGTCATGAAGCAAATAAATGTGAACTAGAACATGGGATAAATTTTTAGCTAGTTTTGTAAGGGTGTCAGGGTCAATAGCCTAGTAACTTCCTATGATCCTATGAATGTTGTAACTGTAAAAAAAAAAAGGACATTTATGGATGGATTATAAAGAAAAAGAGAATGAACAATGTTTAGTAAACCAAAGTAATGATAAAAGTAAAGTGGAAATGAGGATGAGATATAAACAGAAGAAAGTTTCGAAGAAAAAAAAGAGATAGTTCAAAAAATGATGAAAGGCAGGAACAAGAAGTAGAATCAGAAGCCAGTGATGAAGAAGGCATAAGCCAGAAGTAGTGAGAGGAAAAAAATCTATTGGTAAAATATTAACAGATAGAAAAAGAAAAATTAAACAAACATAAAAGAAAAGAGGAAAGGAAATGGCTAACAGATATGAATTTAAAGTAAGTGATGTAGGAGGAAGATATCTTCAAAATTAAAGAATAAAGAAAGGAATAATTTGAGGTTTCTTTCAGTTAATGTTAACAGTATGAGGACTATAACAAGAATAGAAATTTTAGAATTGTGTAACAAATGTGATGTTGATATTATTATTTTAGAAGATGTAAGATTTCTGACTTATGAAGAAAGACTGCAAACACAAAATATATGGGATGAGGAAATAATATTGAACATTGGTAATGAAAAGTGTTCGGGAATAGCAATATTATGCAGGACAGTAGCAAAGATATTAGACATTATATTAGTAATAGGAAGATTAACAATTGTAGACTTACAATAGCAAGAAAAGGTTTTAGAATAACAGTTATTTATGTTTATGTGACTTGTAAAGAAGGGGAGAATTTATTTAAAAAAAAATGTTAAATTATGTTGGTGTAAACATGCATATTATAATTACAGGGATGTTTAACTGTAATTTAATGGGAAATAAAAAATGGAAAATACATAGAAAATGTCTGAAGTAATAAAATGTAGAAAACCAGTTATATGGAACAAAAACATGGATATACAGAATGGGGTGTTTTAAAAAATGAAATTCATTGCTTTGTAGTTTCAGAAAGTATGTGTATGATGGAAAAAACTATTACAGCAAGTTTTTCACATTATTCAGCAATATGGATAAAAACAAATAATCTATAAAATATAGACATGTACAAAAATAATAAAGAAAAAGGGATGGAATGAAAAGGGAAAGGAAGTAATTTTTCAATTATGAAAGGATCATATTGATATGAAAGCATTTAACAGTAGTTGGTCTGAATGATGGATCACCTTTAAAAGAAAATAGAAAGATAGTTATTTATACTGGCAAAAAAGTAAGAAAACAAAAATAAAAACAAGAATATATTAAAATATTTATAGTTGCAATGGAGAATTTAGGAAATAATAGGGACTATTATGAAATAGAGAAAAAAAACTTACATGAGAAATCAAGATAAAATCAAACAACTATTATATAAACAAATATACTTTTTGCAAAAAAAGAGGAAATGGTATCACCATATTTAAGTAAGAAGGTGAAGGAGGATAGTAGTATAATAAAAGAAGTGAAAGTTAAAGAAAAATTCTGGAAGCTGTGATAAGTTATGTGGAAGAAATGTTTAGTATGAAAAAGACAAAGCAGAAGGATACTCCAGTAGCTCAAGTCGACAGAAGCACTGGGAACTAAGGTTGGGTGACACGATGCCAGGGTGATCCTATGGGCTAGGCTTGTAAAAGCTCCAGGGCCATTAGACTAGAACACACCTATGATATAGGAAGGAATAAGATCTTCTGAATAAATTAACAGAAGATTTTAAAAAGAGATTACAATAAATGAATTAGAAAAAGTTTGCAAATGGTTAAATGTAGAATTTGCTATTAGTCTAGCCTTATTTTTATGCATGCTAATGAATGGTTAAATGAAGGTTTAAATGATAAGGAATTGAGAGATGTAACATTAAAATTCAAAATTTAAAAGGAGAAAAAGATGAAATAAAAAAATGAAGACACATAGTGCTAAACAATAGAGATTATACGATGTATATGAAAATAATACAGAAAAGGCTTGAAAATAAAATGCAATGTATAATGGAGGAAAGCGTATGTGGTATGAAAGGAAAAGAATGTCAAGAGTTAATGACAGTGAGAAAAACAGTAGATGATATTGTAAGTAAGAAAGAAGAGATAAAACTCATGGTAGGTGACATTAATAAAGCATTTGACTCATTACAGAAAAATAAATAAATAAGCATTTATAACAACATATAACAATAATAAGGTAAAAGTTTTAGTAAATAGTTGGTTAAGTAGAGAAATAGACACTAATAATGGATTAAGACCAGGATGTCTTATAGGTACTATTCTCTTTGCTTTAGTTATGAATATAATAGTTATGAAAATTAATAAAAAATGAAGAATGCAAAGTATAAAATTCATATGGATTTTGAAATTCCAGTTATGATGGCATACACAGATGATATAATTGCTAAAAAGAGAGGTTCAATGAGAGAAGTTATACTCTAATTGGTTTATTGTTTAAAGGAAATAGGCATGACCTAAAATAAAGTGAAAAGTAAAGGAATGGGAGATACAATTAAAACAGCTAGAATACAATTTTCCATGAAAGAAATATCTGTTCTTAGGGATAAATTTTGATCAAGAAAGTAATTGAATTGGTTGAAATATAATATTAAAGGAATTGAAAGGCATTTGTATGATATGGAAAATGTATAGATTAGCTTTTAAGAAAGAAAGTAAATCTAATTAATTCAGTATCAATAGACATGATAGCATATTCATCAGGTGTTGTTATGATTCCTAGAATGTATAAGAAATTTTTGTTAGAAATAATGTTCTCTTTCATATGGAGATCTAGAGTAAACCCTGTTAAAAGAGGTGTATTGTACATGAATAAAGAAGATGATTAGGATTGCCTAATCCAATAGTATATGCAACACCATTAAATTTATATAAAGTTCCAAAATGGTTAAATGAAAAAGATGTGATGTTAGTAACACAGAATTTAAATATAAGTATGAGGAATTATGTCCAACAATAAGGAAAAATAAAAGAGTGAAAATGTTATAATGAAAAAATAGAAAATTATCAATTACAAACAAAATATACATATGTGTAAAATAAAGATTGATGAAGAAGAAGAAAATAGAAAGTGTGGTACTGAAACAGTATGAGAAAATATTATTGTGTTAATCCATGAAAGAATATTCCAGAATAAAGGGATCAGAGCAATTAAAGAAATAAGTGGTATAGTTATGTTGAATGTCAGGGTTTTTTATTAAGACTGAAAATAAAGAAATTGTCAGTAAAAGCAAATATACCTTATAAAAAGAAAAGTGAAAGAATATGTGCGTATTGTATTGAAGAAGGAACAACATAACATGTTTTTTTTTAATGTGGGAGAGTTAAAACAATTATAGTATAGATTATGTACAGAAAATTGGGGGGATTCTAAGGTTAATGACAGTATAAATATGGATATAATTGAGCATGGCTATTATGAGAACATAAGTAAAAAAAACAAAATTAGATACTGAAAAAAGTATTATATGCAGCCTGAGTAATACGGAATGAAAGAATTAATGAAATTATGTTTAACAGAAATTGGATATTGTCATTAATATTAAAAAACATTAGGTTATGACTTTGAAAAATGAGTTGGGTCAAAGTAAGAAACATGCACATTTGCATATTAGTTTGAGGTGTAGAAACATGAAAATGAAAATTATTTTAAACATTTGTATACATTTGTAAATAAGTGTATATATATATATATATATATATATATATATATATATATATATATATATATATGTTTACTATGAATCTTGTGGATGGAACACTTGAAATTTGGATTTTTGAATGTCCATCTTGCTGAACATCTCTGTATCGAAAGTTCATATCAGCGAATTCACTGTGCATTCACTGATATGAACTCGATGTACTGTCAGAGATTGTGTTACAGTGCAGTTTGGGTAATTCATCCTTTTCCTCACTGTAGTGAGATCTCTGAGCTGGAATATATAAATTGCAGGGGTGTGGGGGGCGCAGCCTCAGACGGGGGTTGGTGCAGGAAGGCTACCCCATGAAAAACATAAAGTGTAGTGTTGTGCAGTATGTTAGTACTGCTGACAACAACTATTGTTCCTTCTGTAATAGGTGCAGGGGAAACGGTATGCCGATTCATGCCAAATCGACATTATTGGGTTATGTTCGACATTTACACTCTCATAAATGTCAAATTTTGAGAAAACAAGTTGATGTTTTAGTTCAAAATAGAACTGATAGTTGACATTATGATAGTAAAATATATACATACATATTATATATATATATATATATATATATATATATATATATATATATATATATATGGTTTCACTTCATAAATGCAAATTGCTGAAATATTGAACTTCAGCAATTTGTGTCCATGAAGCCGAAACCTCTAAATAACGTAAGTGCATAATCGTGAATAGGACTATGTCGAATTCATGCTTATGCATTTTCATTATTGTATGTAAGTTTTTGGCTGGGATGGTGTCTGTAGTTTTAGGTGAGTGAGTGTGCGTAAGTGTTTTTGTAACTTGTATGAGTGGGTCAGGGTAGGGAGGTGGGGGTATGAGTGTGTGTGTTGTCTGTGTGTGATTTTTTTTTTTTACTGTTTGTGCGATCTTGGATATATAAGTAGGGGGGCAGGGGGTGCAGGGGGGCCTGCCCCTCTGCATATGTGTAGTGTATGTGTGTGTCTGTGTGGTATTGTGTTGTTTTTCAGTGTTTTGTAGTGTGGGTGTTATGGTTTTTGTGTTGTGTGCTGTATGGTGTGTGTTCGATGTTGTGATTTTGTGGTTGCGAGGTGTCGGTGTTTTAATGGTTTTGACTTTATACTGTCGAAATGCTGAAATTCGATATTTCAGCATTTTAGCAGTATGAAGTGAAACTATATGTATATATATATATATATATATATATATATATATATATATATATATATATATATATAGGTCTATGTCAAAACATCTAAAACCCATAACTTCTAATTTCATAACATTGAGACCAGAGCATCTAAAGCCCAAAACATCTAAAAGCTATAACATCGAATTTCATAACATAGAAAATGTGCATCAGAACATCAAGCACTACAAGTCACAAGAAAATAACATACCTTCTACATATAATGACACCCCACTGTACCCCCTCCCATAAATTAAATATACCAACTCCAAGATTGCACTACAGTGGGAAAAAGTTAATTTCCTAATGCCACTTTATCAAGCCCCCCTGCAGAAATGTAGTAAAAAGTGTGTTTGGTAGTTTGGTGTCAATATATGTGGCGAGGATGTAATTTTCATGTGATCTGTAGTGTTAGATGTTATGAAATTCGATGTTATGGCTTTTAGATGTTTTGGGTTTTAGAAGTTCTGGTCTCAGTGTTATGAAATTAGATGTTATGGGTTAAAAGATCGACTTTCATATGGCTGAGACCATATGATCGAACTTTTAAAAACTCAACTGATCTGAATGGAGATCTCCATACAGTGTGGAACGATAAGATTTCCCATTACCGCAATGTAGTGCGATCTCAGAGTTGGAATATTTAAGTAGCCGCAGGTGTGGAGGGTGCAGGGAGGCTTGCCCCCCTGCTAAACATAGTTTTTATTTTTTGGTGTGTTATGCTGTTTACTTTACATGGTCAATATTTCATATGTTTGATCATATGGTCTTGACCATATGAAAGTCGAACATTTGAGTTGTCGATCATGTAAAGTAGATATATATATAAATATATATATATATATATATATATATATATATATATATATATATATATATATATATATATATATATCTGTGTGTGTGTGTGTGTGTGTGTGTGTGTGTACATGGGTCTACTTAACATTACCGAAATGTCAGTAGACTGACTTTCAAATTGCCAGGATGAAAACACCAAAAATACAAAATGCTGAAACCCCACATAGCCAGCTGTCAAATAACCAAACCAATAAGTTTCAATGTGATAATTGTCTTTCGGCTTTTCCCAGTTAGGGGTTGCTACAGTGGAACTCCAGTCCACTAATGATTGGCAGTGAATTTTTACAGTGTCGAGTTGCCAGCCTGGTGCCCAACCTTCAAAGAAGGCATACCCACACATGCTTGCACCTACCTGCATGTCTTTAAATTCACTCAACCATGGGGAGGACATGCAGCCTCCACACAGAAGATGCTCCAGCCAAGAATCAAGCCGTTGAACCTCTTGCTGTGAGATGACAATGCTAACCACTGCACAATGTACCTTTCACAAAAACCACCAGGAAAACCAAAAACTCAGCCAATGTAAGCACTGCCCAACTAAAAACAATTTGTCACACAACTACCAAACTTTGCTACAAACCCCGCTCACAAACCAGTCAGCACTTGAAAAATAACAAATCCCACTGAACAGTCATGCAGTTGTCCCACGAAAATATTTAATGGAGATTTGTTAAACCACAAGCAGCAATCACTTTAATTTAACATGTTAGATTCTTTAATTTTAATGTGTTACAATTTTGAAGGTGGACTACACCCTCCAAACCCCCTGCAAATTAAATATACCAACTCCGAGATTGTATTACAGTGCGGAAGTGAACAGATTTCCTGTTCTCCTCAGCTTGGGATCAGCATTTCAATCATTCAGTCATCTGAACATCGGCATAGTCAAGTTTCAATTAAATGAAACTTCACTCTTTTCATCTTAGTGATTTGAAAATCAGTCTACCGATGTTTCGGTAATGTCAGGTAGACCCATGTACACATATCTAAATATGTATATAATGTAGAAGATGTAAATAAAGGACCCTTACTCTTTTTGATAGGTGCCATGGGATCTTTTACATCCGACTGAGCTAATACCAACTCAGGCAGATGAAGCCTCAGTTTAATGTCTCATCTGAAGGACGGCACACTCAGTTGTGCAGTTCCCCGTTTACGCTGCACTCAGTTGTGCAGTTCCCCGTTTATGTCACGCTCAGTTGTGCAGTTCCCCGTTTATGTCACGCTCAGTTGTGCAGTTCCCCGTTTACGCTGCACTCAGTTGTGCAGTTCCCCGTTTATGTCACGCTCAGTTGTGCAGTTCCCCGTTTATGTCACGCTCAGTTGTGCAGTTCCCCGTTTATGCTGCACTCAGTTGTGCAGTTCCCCGTTTATGTCACGCTCAGTTGTGCAGTTCCCCGTTTACGCTGCACTTCAGCGTTGGCGATTAATCTACCTGGTGTACTACCTTTTGCAAAACTGACAGTGTGAATTTTTACTTTTCAGTAATTCTTGATATTACACATTTACAGTGCTTCACAACTACCTGTATGCTGTTGTTTCCACAATCCTAAATGCAACAGTCTTGCTACATTGTCGTGCCTTTGAATATACACACCCTTCAGACTTGAGTATTTGCAAACAGTGATAATCTACATTTGTTTGCATCTTCCCCATTTAATATAGACTTTGTTAACCAATGTATATGCAGCCCCTAGTCTGAGCTGCCATTATTAACCTTTCATTGGTTTAAATTCATTTATCATTCCTCTACTTAAAAATTCACACATCAAATCTTGATCAACACATGATTGTTACAGGGTTCTTTATTCTTTCTATATAGTCATGGGCATCCTAATTTTCTTTCTTTTTTTTTTCTGGTAATGTTCTGATATTGTTTTTTGCCTTTTTCTGATGCTGCCAAGGGATATATAGTACTGTCATGTATTGTTTGTAGTTCCTGATACAGATAGCTTATTTCTGCCAGTCTAATTGATTTCCCTAAGTTGTTTTATTAAGGTTAGTTTAAGGTTATACTGAAGTGAATGTTCCTTGGTTTTCATTACTTTTCAGGGTTTGATCTGTGCATGTATTGCAGTAGCTATAAGCGTTAGGTTTTTCATATGTTAATTGTTAAGTGCACAAATTTATGACTGAACTAGCTACTATTTCCATGATAGTGCATACTGTTAGCTGGCACTCACCATGAAGCTTTTTTATTACCTTTCTACTTAGTTATATGTATGTATGGGATCTGGTGTATTTTTTACTGTTTCTGATGAAGTTCTAAACACTGAAGAAAGAACAAAAGTACTAAACACTTGTTTGTCTTGGTTCTTCCTTGGTGACGCACTGAAGTCTTCTTTTTGATGTCTACAGTTTCTTCGTTTGGTGCATTTATTATTTTGTTCAGATTATAAGTTTTCATATATAGTACTGTCATGCATTGTTTGTTGTTGTTTTTAATATTATTTGATATACATTAAGCATTTGTATTGGCCAGTCACACCAAAGCTATACATTAGAAAAAAGAAATGCAAGTGGATTTATAGCTTGAACTTTATTCCTAGATGTCAAGACAGTTTTAATATTAGCTGTGATGTTCTAAAATATTCTTTACTAAGCCTTGCTTGTATTTGTTTAGACATTATTGCTGACCTTCATTTACTAGCACAAACATTTATATATGTTTATATGCTACTCCTCTTCTTCAAATGCTTTTATATCATATTCTTCTCCCAGGTAAATATTTTCTCAGTCCATATAAATGTTGTTTTTGCAGATTTATGTGCTTTCAGATGTTTGTCTGATGAGCTATAAAATTTGTTTCACTAAACCAAGCAGTAACCATAGCCTAGTCTGTTAAGTAAACAGCTGAGTAAGTTAAGGGAAGGCAAAACAGAAGTGGTGACAAATAATAATGTTGGAATATCTCCCTTACGATTCTTACTCCTAAAATAATAATTTGCTGTTTATCATGAGTCAGATTTAAAGTGGTTTGTCATTGATACATAGTGGCTGCTACGTACATTTATCAATGCAGGGTGTATTGTATACATTAATCCATGAATGCAGAGCGCTATCAAATGCTTTTTTGTAATTTATTCATGTCATATTTAGATTCTTTCATTTTTGCAGATCTCTGTTATAACTTTGTTTAGAAATAAGTGGTCTTTTGTTCCATATGATTCACTTTTATTGTCTATACATTTTGTCTGCTTCTATTCCAGTATACTATGTATATGTTGCTGAAGGATAGGCTATTGATCTAGAGTTCTTAAGATGACTTGCAGATCCATTCTTAAGGTACGGTATTTTTTCTCATTGTCAGGCAAGTTGGTGTCCATTCAGGACATGCATGTAAGTATTTTTATTTATAGCAATCGTTGTGCAAAGATTTTAATACTTTAAGCCAGAAGTTGAGTACTGTATTTGGATCTGGGGTTTTCCATTTAGGAGCCTTTCTTAATTTTATGTCTATTTCTCTAAATGTTATTTCATTCCCTTCCATGTCCTATATATTGATACTTCTTACTACTTCTTTTAACTCTTTTAACCATTTGGCATCTTTATTATGTTGAGCGCGGTCTTCAGAAATATTTCACCAGACTGTATTGATTTCTTCTTTTTTGGCAATGTTACTATTGCTTTTGTGTTTTTCCTTAGGCCAGTCAGTGGATTGCGTGTTTTTTATCTTTTCTTTTCTATTTTTCTGGATAATTTCTACTTTTTCTGCTTGTGATGATATGTTTAGTTTATGTTAAGTGTTGCTTTTGTCATGCTTAGAGCATTTGATGATTTGTTCTTCTAAAAATGACATTTCTTCCCTTAGCTGGTTTATGTTTTGTTTTTATCAAGTGCTTCTATAATGATATTCTGCTTATCCCTTCCCTTTCCTTTCCTTTCTTTTCCTTTCCTTTCCTTACATTTCCTTTCCTTTCTTTTCCTTCCCTTTCATTTCCTTTCCTTTCCTTTCTTTTCCTTCCCTTTCATTTCCTTTCCTTTCATTTCCTTTCCTTTCTTTTCCTTCCCTTTCCTTTCTTTTCCTTTCCTTCCCTTTCCTGTCTTTTCCTTTCCTTCTCATTCCTTTCCTTCCCTTCCCTTTCCTTTCATTTCCTTTCTTTTCCTTTCTTTTCCTTCCCTTCTCTTTCCTTCCCTATCCATTCCTTTCCTTTCTTTTCATTTCCTTTCCTTTTGTTTCCTTTCCTTTCATTCCCTTCCATTTCCTTTCCTTTCCTTTCCTTCCCTTTCCTTTCTTTTCCTTTCCTTTCCTTTCCTTTCCTTCCCTTTCGTTCCCTTCCCTTTCATTCCCTTCCCTTTCTTTCCTTTCCTTTCATTCCCTTCCCTTTCCTTTCTTTTCCTTTCCTTCCCTTCCCTTTCCTTTCCTTCCCTTTCCTTTCCTTCCCTTTCATTTCCTTTCTTTTCCTTTCATTTCCTTTCCTTTCCATCCCTTCCCTTCCCTTCCCTTCCCTTTCCTTCCCTTTCCTTTCTTTTCCTTTCCTTTCCTTTCCTTTCCTTCCCTTTCGTTCCCTTCCCTTTCATTCCCTTCCCTTTCTTTCCTTTCCTTTCATTCCCTTCCCTTTCCTTTCTTTTCCTTTTCCTTCCCTTCCCTTTCCTTCCCTTCCCTTTCCTTTCCTTCCCTTTCATTTCCTTTCTTTTCATTTCCTTTCCTTTCCTTTCCATCCCTTCCCTTCCCTTCCCTTCCCTTTCCTTTCCTTTCCTTCCCTTTCCTTTGTTAGTCTGCATTACTGTACTTTATCTGTTATTACTTTAGCTGCATAGACATGTACTCTATTTATTTCAATTACATGACATGAATCTCTCTTAATTCTCCTAATTAGTATGGTCACGTTTTATCAGTATTACTTTGAGTCTTATTCAGTTACTGTACTCTCTTTTTCACATTCATTATTGTACGTCTGTTAATTTCTATTAAATCAAGCAAGTCTTGTCTTAGATAATTCCATTCTTGTCTGAGTGTGTCCTTTTTTGGTCTCTTATCCCTTTCTCATTACTGTGTAAATCTAACTGGACTTTCAATAAAGTTTTCTGTTGAAGATTCCAGAATTTTAGACTGGTGTATCCTCTATACAAGTGCCCTTCTCTGTCTGTTGTACCATTTCCTGGGTATTCATTACCTCGTTATGTTGTGGAATTGCCTGTATTGGCGTCTCTTCATGGAACCCTTTGCATGCCAATTGGTTTGTTACTTTGATTTCTATTTGTTGTTTTTCTTCCTCACTAAATGTTTTTCATCCTAACTCATTCCACTTTTTTTATTCTTTCCTTAAACAATAAGCCATGAATGCATATGGATATATCAGAATTTACCCACAGTTGGTGTGGTGTGAGCATGTGGCAAAGCCTGGGTGGTTAAACAAAGCTAACAATGGGTAAATCCTCATATACCCACACCTACAAGTGAGTTATTGCTATTATATAATGGCATTATTATAGAAAGACATTGCTCACCTTTCCTAACTAATGTCTTTGTATCATGATGCTGCAGTGTTCTTCTGCTTCGTTTCCTGTTCTTCCTTATTTTCGGATGCATTGCATATGTATAGGGTACTTACGTTCCCTGGTTTGCACAGTACATCACAGTGCTGCTCAACAAAAACCATTGAGGAAAAAAACCTCTGTTGCTTTTTTTTTTTTTTTTAATACAAGGCAAAAATGTGGACATTCTCCAAAAATCTGGACTGTTCAGTGGCACGACAGTCTGCCGAGACACTGCAGAAATACAAAGAAAATCAGGTACATTTCCGTTTCTTTAGTTTCGTAGAATGTAGATGACTTTTCCTGCAATTGAGTCTGCCCACCATAGCATACATATATCATTAGAAAAGTCCAGTCACTTAATGGTACTATAGAAGTTTTCTGTATTGGTATATTGTTGATTTACAATGGGCATGTTGGTGGGTCTGTCCAATCAGTGTGCACATTTTTGAATAATAATGACCCATCGTTGCATAATCTTTAAATGGTACCAGCTTTGGATGCCTCTATCTGTGTCTGCCTTTAAATAATTTTGAAGTTGCAGTGAACAGATTGGTTAGTCCAACTTTCTTTTTTTGCATAAATATTATACTATATTACAGGTAATTTTTTCTTTCCCAAGTATATACTTCTTTTTATGCATTTTAATAGCCATTGTTTTTTTATTTTTTTTCATAGCCCAGCCTTGTGATTAGAATGTTTCCATGTTCTGAGGATTTTGCACTTCCTTTTTTCTAGTCCTGACACCAGTACATATGCTAGGAATGAACACATTTTATCCTGGGGACTAATCTCCTAGTTTTCTTTTTATTTCTAGACCTATCTCTCTCCATGATATATAAAATACATTCCATATATCAGTATTATCTTGGTGAGATTTTGTAAAAATAGGATCTGTCATTCGCAGATGATGATGTTCTCTTTGTACAAAGTGACTGTGTCTCTGGTATGCAATGAAGCAGTTTGTTAGTGAATGTGATGCAGGTAGGATGAGAACTAGCACTTCTAAATTGAAGGTCATAGTTTGTTCACAGAAAAGATGGGATTAGTCTCTGCAGATGAGGGATGAGCAGATACCCCAAGTGGAAAAATGTTGGTTTCTCAGGTTCCTGCTCATGTGTGAAGGTAGAGAAGGTCAGGGGAGAGACCTGTGATGGGTACAGCAGTGGCAGTATTGTATGTGTTGTACTTGACTGAGGTGGTGAAGCAAGAAATGAACCCTAGAATGATGCTGTCAGTTCCCCAGTCAATCTATGTTCCCATCCTCATCTGTGGTTATGAACTTTAGGTGGTGGCTGAAAGGATGGCATCATAGTTGCAAGTGGTACAAATGAGGTTCCTTCATACAGTTGTTAGGCTCACTGCCATAAACAGTGAGGCATTTGGTCATCTGAGAGGACTTTCAAGTACAACTACTGGATTGAGAGTAGCCAGATGAGGTAGTTTCCCCCTGCCCCCCCCGAACATAACATAATATATTCACTAGGCATAACCTACTAAAAGGAAAACCCAGGGCAGAACCAGACCATGCTGATAAGGGTATATCTCTCTTTAGTTGTCTCTGAATTCCTTTGTAACCCCCAGAAGAGTTTGCAGCTCAGTGTGCTGTTACCACACTCAGTAGGATAAGCAGTTACAAATGGGTCAATGTATTGGTTAAGTACACATTTTTTTGTAAAAATAACTTGAATGCAATGTTCCTTTCAGACTTATGTTTTTCATAATTTATGCTTCTTGAATAGCTTGAATTATCACCACTGGATTCAACCTTGCTTTTTTTCAAAAGTATGTTGTTCAGATCTTGTGGCAGGGAGTCTCTATTTGCCAAAAAGTCCCTAAAGTTAGAGGTACAAATATCACCCAATTTATTGTCATTTCCTTGGACAGTGAGCTTGTTCCATCACTTACATCTGTAGCACTCACAAAAACTACACGTACATCACATCGGATTTCAACCTATCAGTGCATCGGGGTTTTTAATTCCACAATGGCTAAGTGCAGTACTTCATAGAACATTATTACATTTATATATGAATGAAACTGCCTAAAACAACTGCCTCCACCCTTTCTTTTCTCAGGCATCCAATTCTAATGTCCCCCATATTTCAACTGTTTCGCTATGTTTCATTTCCATAATAATGTTTTCAAAAGATACGTTATTGAAAAAGGAAAGTATATGACTAAAGATGTATTCTAAGCAACTGCCCCTAACATTTTCAGAAATAATTCTGGATGCCTTTACCAGGTAAATGGAACTCATGAGTTCACAGAATTACAGCTTTCAGGCCACAGTTTCTCCAAGAGTCATGCCTTTCATATCTAGTCGTATGCCTTTTAGGAGTTGAAGGTTACACCTTAGAGTGGGAGCCAGAATTAGATATGATTTTTAGAGCAGTGAGCCTATTTTGTTTTGATGATGGAGGTGATTTCTAAATGCTTACAAAATAAGATGCTGATGTATGTTCAGTTTGTCTATTTGTTTTTATTTATTACTATTATTGGATAACTAACTGACTGCAGTGGTGGTGCTGCGGTAGCGTTGTCACCTCACAGTAAGATGTTGTCCTGTTTGATTCTCAGCTAGAGCGTCTCCTGTGTGGAGACATGCATGAATGGGCGTACCTTCGTTGAAGGTTGTGCTTCAGGGCCGGCAACTCGGCACATAAAAATCTACTGCCAATCATTAGCGGACCGGAGTTCTGCTGTAGCGACCCCTAAACAGGAAAAGGCAAAAGACACAAAAACTATTATTGGATAACTGGGTAGAGTAACTGGTCAATTTTCCCTTTTCAGCCACATCCTGACATCAAAGAGCATTTAGTTATACAGTAAAATATATATTAAATACATATTTTAGTACATTTTGGACATATAATGCTCTGCATGATAAGAGATGAGATACTAAAAAAATAAAAGGACAATTACATTTCTTATTGTTACCTTAGTTTGCATCTCTAATCTTTTATAAGGTTTATGGAAGATTAAAAATGCTACAGAATGTATGTAGTAAGAACATAGGCTGCCAGGCACTATGCACATAGAGTTGCTACCTTTTCAAATGACCAAAGTGGGACATTTTTTGTAAAGACATCATATTTTGCAGGGCAAAACATACCCATGGCCAGTACACAGGACAGAACTTCACTTTTTTACCTAAATAAAAGCTTTTTCTTGTAGCATTTTAGTTGCTTATTCTGTTTCTTATAACATTTAGTTGTTTCAGATACAAAATAACTGTTTTATGCAACTATTAAAGAAAATATAGGAAATATTTATGTCCTAAAATCTCAGGACATTTGCCATTTTTTCAATATTTTTGCAGGACACAACTGCCCAACGAGGGACTGTCCCTCCAAAAGTGGGACAGGTGGTAACCCTATATGCACAAATCTAGCCTCTGATTTCTACATTTGCTAATACGTTCTTGAAAAATGTTACCGTTTTAGTTAAATTAACTTCTTCTGACAAAGGAACAAGTATTCCACTGCTTTTAGACCCCTTAGCCAATAAAATGTAAGTTCTCTTGAATACTTGCATGGGAATTGAACCTGTCATGTCTACACTGACTTGAGGTCAGTGCCATTGCTTACAAACCAAGGAAACTGAAAAGTCTTCCATTTTATTTAGTCTGCTCTACATTTTCAATTCCATTTCTGCTGCATAACACTACTCTTAAGCACCAGCTCAAAAGATAGCCATCTGAAGAAAAAATGTAATGGTGGACTTTATAAAGGCCTTTTGCAGCTACTGTTCCTGTTTTTCCTAAACAAATGGCTTAAATAATCTCCTGTACTTAAAGTATGAAAAGCTGTATGCTGCTAATTACACTAATGTTATCTGATAATGATTTAATGGTAAATGTGACTGGCAGTAGCTTTGCAAATTGTCCTCATGTCCTTTTTTCAATTAACTGCTTAATTTGATGTAATTCAAGATCCATTATTTCATTGTGCATCTCACTTTTATCTATCTTTATCAGGCCAGAAAATATATGGTAGAGCTGTGTTGCATGATCCACTGTTTTTTTGTAGCACAGCTATTAAATGCAGTCATCGTTACATTCTTGATTGTTGCCTGCCTTCTTAACATCAGCAATAAATATGCTATTGCACAGTTTGCCAGAGTTTATTTTTTACCTTTCTTCTGCATGCCACTTTCTCTCATCTACTTGTGCCCAGCTGCTCTCATCCTGTGGAAAGCCCTGTCATCCCCCAAGATTCATTCCCCTTCTTTCTCTACTGCCCAACTGATTTCTGTTACCTTTTTAAAGCAAAGCATTTGGCTTCAGCTGTGGGCTCAAGGCTCAGTATATAAAATATTTAATAATATATTTTTCCTGTACTATTAGTGCTATAGATATTAATAACAGTTACAATGGATGGTGATACCTGAAATGGCTATTTGTCTTGCCATTTCTTCTGACAAATGCCTGGAAATTAAATTCTACTTACCCAACCATGGGTGGTAAAATAATTACCCAAACAAATATAAATATAAAAAATATACCCAAACAAGCTAAATATTCCACACATATACACTTAACAAAACCCTACACTAAACCTTACATTACCTACACAAAGCCTTACATACACTACCTACCTATGCACTTACCTTAACCCCTCCCTAACCATAAGGTCCATAACTATCGCACATTTACCTTACGGAGCTATACCATAGATGGGCCAACTATGCGAATTCGATATTTTCAATTTCGCAGTTTCGTTCGTTCGACGTATTCACGGTTCGCTCTTTATGTGTAGCGCTATTCGGATTCAGGTTTTTTTAGACTCCTTTGTTCAGGTAGGAAACTGAGGGCTAATTATTAAGGCAAAGGTTCTCCATAAGAAAGTGCTAAACCATGTGGTTGAACATGGCATTGTTTTATTTAGGAAATGTGAAACAAGCATCCCTTTCAGGAAGCATTAGGAAAGTTCACTTTCAAGGAAGATTGCAGACATTTTTTCACTATTTGCATCCATTGCCTGACAGCCATCACACTGTTTTTTTATTCTTTTAGTCTTTTTGTTCCCTTCACTGGGCAACAGCTGAATGAGAGGGGTCATCATTGAAGCAGCCATGAGGGGTAGTTTGAAGGTTTCCTTGTTTATCACCCCAGCCCTAACTGCACACACTTTCTGAGGCAATGGGACAACTCACTGCTGACTTCAGTTATGCAAGGACATTCCAACCAAGCAGCATCTGTCCATCCCCTTACCCTGTAAACTGTGGCTTTCCAAGCCCTACACACTCCCAGGTGCTCCTCACCCGCCCCCAAGAAAACCATGGCCCTTCTCTTGTAGCCTCTCATCAAACCATGGCCCTTCTCTTGTAGCCTCTCATCAAACCATGGCCCTTCTCTTGTAGCCTCTCATCAAACCATGGCCCTTCTCTTGTAGCCTCTCATCAAACCATGGCCCTTCTCTTGTAGCCTCTCATCAAACCATGGCCCTTCTCTTGTAGCCTCTCATCAAACCATGGCCCTTCTCTTGTAGCCTCTCATCATCTCCACTGCCATTATTTTGTGCAAGAACATGCGTAAACACAACATCCTGTACAGTATGGTAGGAGAAGGTCATCCTGTGTCTCGGCCAAGTTACACTGACACAGCTCATAGCATCAAAGGAAGTTACTAAGCTAATGGCCCTAGGGACCTTACAAGCCTAGCAAAGTTCTACCCTTATTTCCACAATCAAAACATATTACCCCTGTCCAGGAGGGATACAGGTGGAACCCCTGGGGTGAATTTACAGTTACCCATCTGATCATCCAGATTGCATTTGAAGAGGGTCAATGAGGTGCTCTGTTTGACATGAAGTGGCAGTCTGTTCCAAAGGTGTGGTAACCTCTGCGAGACAAATCTGTCCCTCCAGCAGGTTGTATTTACATCACATTCACATACCAAGTTAAGGTCTTTAGAACAAGTAACCCGTGTACCATTTGTAAGGCAGAGATTACCTCTGAGTAGTCTGTATGAAACAGAATAAAGTGACAATGATTTCAGATGATCCACCTAGGACAGATGCTGAAGACCTTGAATTTTCCTTGTGAGAGACCTCTGTGGTCTCTCCAGTTGCTGCAGGTGCTTGGAAAGGGGCATTGTACTCAGTTATTGGCCTGATGAAGGAAGAGTACAGGAAGGTTATAACTTCTTTTTTTCTAGAGGCAATTCCCTTACGTATGAGATGAGCAATACAGAATGCCCATGTTACCACTGTAGAGACATGGTGGTCAAGGTTGTTGTCAACCTGTGCGACCTGGTCTCTCACCACTGAATGCATACTTAGAGTGTTGCTATTGATGTGGTAATTAGCAGGAACATCGCTCTTACTGAAAGGGATAATAACACATTTTTTGCATTGAGTTTAAGGCTGTGACTTTGGCACCAATCATTTGTCTGTGTAAGACCCTCTTGTAGGATGTTGACATCATTGGAGATTCTATGACTGCTCCCAGTTTGCAGTCATCAGCACACTTTGTCAGCCACAGACCTTTAGTTTTTTTTTTTCTTGTACTTTATAGAAATAGATTCAAACAGTAGAGGTCCTAGGACTGATCCCTGTGGAACACCACTGGTTACAGGTCTGCTTTTAGAGATGGATTCCCCTATTTTGACTATAAGGGTTTCATCAGTGAGCCAGTTAGTGACCCCATCTAATGATATAAGTGTTAGTATCTAGCTGGTTGAGTTTGTCAATGATGCCTAAGTGGGGGATAGTGTCAAACACCTTAGCTAAGTCTAGGTAAGCTGCATGCACAGATTTCCCCTCATCCAGGGCCTTGGTGACTGTCTCAAGGAAGTCCACCAGGTTAACAGGCATGATCTTCCTTTAACAAATCCAAACTGAGCAGGGCCAAGTGTTTGTAGATTACCTGCATCTTTGCTGATAAAGTTCATGAATCATGATGATTTGCTCCAAGGCCTTGCAGATAAGGCTAGTCAGGCTAATACATCCATAGTTCCCAGGGTCAGTGCAAGCATCACCTTTGTGCAAGGGAATAACGGTGGTAATTATCTATTCAGCTGGGATGAAGCCAGTGCTTAGACTATGATTGAAATGAGTAACCAATGGTTCTAATTCCTGTTGGAGCCTACACAGCCTGGGATGTTATCAGGTCCCATAGATTTTATGTTTTTGGTCTTAGAGAAGTGATTTATGACCTGCTCTTTAGTGATACAAGGTAGGGGACAGGCGAAAGGGATACCTGGGGTACATATGGTGGGGACAGAGTAAAGTTTTCACAGAACCTGCAAGCCAACAGGTTAGCTATATCCACAGGGTCAGTATATGTGGTTTCATTAACTACCAGTTAGGCACAAATCTGCACCTTACCTTTTAGGTTACAGATGTAACTATAGAATGTCTTATGGTTGTCTTTAGTTGAGGAAGCTAATGCTTTCCCTGAAAAAAAAAGTGTCAAAAATCAAGTGGAAGTAAATCAATTAGAAAAAAATAAATAATTAAAAAAGCATTACGGGAAAATAATTGTCAGTTTAACCCCACAATAAAACTAAGTTTCAGAGTTATATGGAAAATAGTTTGGGCCATTGAATCCCCTAAAGATACAACATAAGGAGGGCCTAACACAGACAAACGACTAATGCCAGAGTCGCATACAAAACTCAATGCAAAAAAGGTGCATAATAGTACCCTTTGGGAAGATGTTCACCCCTGGAAATTACCACATTGATAATACACCCCTAAAAGTAGAATCAGTGGTCAGCGATCAGAGAACCAATGCATAATAGAACCCTTTGGAAAGATGTCCATCCCTGGAAATTACTACATTGATAATACACCACTAAAAGTAAAATCAGTAGTCAGCAATCAGAGAACCTGTGCATAATAAAACCCTTTGGAAAGATGTCCACCCCTGGAAATTGCCATATTGATAATACACCCCTAAAAGTAGAATCAGAAGTCAGCAATCAGAGAACCTATGTATAATAGTACCCATTGGAAGGATGCCCACCCCTGGAAACCACATTGACAATACACCCCTAAAAGTAGAATCAGTAGTCAGTGATCAGAGAACCTATGCATAATAGTACCCTTTGGAAAGATGTCCACCCCTGGAAATTACCACATTGTTATGTGAAGAAATCTTAAGGACATTATGGAGAATTCTAGTTGCAAGTCTTTTATATCTAGACTGTACAAATGTGGCACCTGTAGGGTATGTAACTACATCAATGATGGCCCATATGTGTCCATAACTAGTTACAGCCATTCTTTGAGCTGCCCGGGAAGGTGCAGCTGTAACAATAGCATGTTAGGATATGTTGCCACCTGCATCAGCTGCACCAGATTTTATGTGGGAAAACTGTACAAAGACTTAAGGAAAGGATTATTGAACATGTTAAGGCCATCAGAAATAAAGATGCTCACAGTGCACTCTATAGACATAGTACATGTTGCACTAATTTTAAAAAGTTTATTTTCTTTGTCATTGACAAGGTGAAAAGTAGTGAAAGAGGAGATGACTTGAAAATAAAGGTGGAAAATTTGGTGACCATGTGGCAACTTAGGCTAAATGCTATGCATCCACCTGGCCTCAGTGACAGTATTGCTATTCTTCCTGCACTTAAGGTGAAAGCAAATGTGATAAAATAAAATTTATTTTTTATATATTTAACAATGTATATCAGCATCACAACATTTTATATGTTTAAGCATATTGTACAAGTGCATTTTTATCTTGTATCTTGGTTCAATTATGTTTTTATATTTCATGTATAATTAACTTTTTTTTAATTTTTTGCGATGATGTCTCTCAATGTGGACTGGTCAGCAGTTAGAGGATGGGGTATTTAAATGTTGTTTGTACTAACCAACGTTACTCTGAAGAAGCCATTCTTATGGAGAAAGTGCTCAGTAGTTGTGATCCTTGTGTTTTGTGCTATTAAATCGTGAAACCACATTTGTATTGGGACTTTTTTATTTTTATTTCATTGTTTTTTGCTTCATTGGAAGATATGGTGCTTTTGTGACACTTTGGGAAGATGTCCACCCCTGGAAATTACAACATTGATAATACACCCCTAAAAGAAGAATCAGTAATTAGCGATCAGAGAACCTATGCATAATAGTACCCTTTGGAAAGATGTCCATCCCTGGAAATTACCACATTGATAATACACCCCTAAAAGTAGGATCAGTAGTCAGCGATCAGAGAACCAATGCATAATAGAACCCTTTGGAAAGATGTCCACACCTGAAAATGACTACATTGAAATTGGTTGCATTTAATTATTCAAGTTTGTTGCTTTTCTAGTAACGCCAGTTGTATATGTCATGCTGAGAAGTTAACATCTAAGGGGTCCGACTTTCGTCACAAAAATGTGCTGTGTAATGCAAGGTCCGAGTTTAACTCGTATTTTTAATGTTTTACATATAGTCCATGTTCATTATATAACATTGGAAGCACCTTTTAGTATATTTTATATTGTATATTTTATAATTCAAATCTAAGCAATTTTTAAGCTTTTGTATTGTATTAAGCAATCTCTTTAAGGAACACGATTCAGTGTTCCTTATAAATAACGTAATTTATTTCTTTAAGGTTACCATAGTTATATTTAATTCAACAAATGCACTTGTTTCTGATTGGTACTAAGTACATGTCAGTAATATAAAACATTTTTCATTGTACATTCTGCTGTTTGTCTGATGAAGGCTGAACATTGGTTTGGCCGAAAGCGCTAACTTCACTTGGATCTAATAAATTATTTTATATTATAAAGCCGTCTCTGATCATGTTCCTGCTTGCTGGTTCGTGGTTTTGTGGAGTTTATTGGTTTTTTCGTTAGTTTGTTATGGTGAAAGTGCTCAGTAGTTGGGATCTTTGTGTTCTGTGCTACTAAATCGGTGAAACCACATTTGTGTTGGGACTTTTTTTATTTTTATTTCATTATTTTTTGCTTCGTTGGAAGATATGGTGTTTTTGTGACACTTTGGGAAGATGTCCACCCCTGGAAATTACCACATTGATAATACACCCCTAAAAGAAGAATCAGTAGTTAGCAATCAGAGAACCTATGCATAATAGTACCCTTTGCAAAGATGTCCATCCCTGGAAATTACCACATTGATAATACACCCCTAAAAGTAGAATCAGTAGTCAGCAATCAGAGAACCCACGCATAATATTACCCTTTGGAAAGATGTCCATCCATGGAAACCACATTGATAATACACCCCTAAAAGAAGAATCAGTAGTCAGCAATCAGAGAACCTATGCATAATAGTACACTTTGGAAAGATGTCCACCCCTGGAAATTACCACATTGATAATACGCCCCAAAAAGTAGAATCAGTAGTAAGCGATCAGAGAACCTATGCATAATAGTACCTTTTGGGAAGATGCCCATCCCGGGAAATTACCACATTGATAATACACCCCTAAAAGTAGAATCAGTAGTCAGTGATCAGAGAACCTATATATAATAGTACCCTTTGTGAAGATGTCTACCCCTGGACATTACCACATTGATAATACACCCCAACAAGTAGAATCAGTAGTCAGCGATCAGAGAACCTATGCATAATAGTACCCTTTGGAAAGATGTCCACCCCTGGAAACCACATTGATAATACACCCCTAAAAGTAGAATCAATAGTCAGTGATCATAGAACCTATGCATAATAGTACCCTTTGGAAAGATGTCTACCACTGGAAATTACCACATTGATAATACACCCCTAAAAGTACAATCAATACTCAACGATCAGAGAACCTATGCATAATAGTACCCTTTGGAAAGATGTCCACCCCTGGAAATTACCACACTGATAATACACCCCTAAAAGTAGAATCACTAGTCAGTAATCAGAGAACCTATGCATAATAATACCCTTTGGGAAGACGTTCACTTCTGGAAATTACCACATTGATAATACACTCCTAAAAGTAGAATCAGTAGTCAGTGATCAGAGAACCTATGCATAATAGTACCCTTTGGGAATATGTCCACTTCGGGAAATTACCACACTGATAATACACCCCTAAAAGTAGAATCAGTAGTCAGCGATCAGAGAACCTATGCATAATTGTACCCTTTGAGAAGATGTCCACTCCTGGAAATTACCACATTGATAATACACCCTTAAAAGTAGAATCAGTATTCAGCGATCAGAGAACCTATGCATAATAGTACCCTTTGGAAAGATGTCCACCCCTGGAAATTACTACATTGATAATACACCCCTAAAAGTAGCATCAGAAGTCAGCGATCAGAGAACTTATGCATAATAGTACCCTTTGGAAAGATGTCCACCCCTGGAAATTACCACATTGATAATACACCCCTAAAGGTAGAATCAGTAGTCAGCGATCAGAGAAATTATTCATAATAGTACCCTTTGGAAAGATGTCCACCACTGGGAATTACATTGATAATACACCCCTAAAAGTAGAATCAGTAGTCAGCGATCAGAGAACCTATGTTGAATGTGACCTTTTTTTCACAACATGTCTACTGCACTGAGAAAATCATTCTTTATTGTACAACGTATAAATTAGGGCATCCCGGTCCAAGGAGGTCATTCTTTGCTGTACTGGTTCTCATCATAGCAATCTTCTTTGACATATACCCTACTAGGACTTGCAACAACTTGGCAGACCACAGAGATTACTGACAAAAAAAAATAAAGGGATTAAACTACAAGTCCTGTGCAGGTCATCAAAAAACCTTGTCCTTGTACTCAGTCTCCTACAGACTGTCTACAAGGCATCTTCTAATCTCATATTGATGGATTTGATGAACATCCTCAAAACAAATACATCAGAAATTCCCATTCAAAGGACCTAAGCATCATGTGCAACATAAACAGGACCTGTTGGAAGGATAGTATCTGTCTTCAAAGGTTCCGTCTTCTCTGGAAAAGGCTTCCCATCACACCTCTCATTTGGTACTGATTTTTACATAATGTCCAGAGTTCGGCCTTAAATGTTTGCTCCATTTTTTCATAAAATTGTGGTTTTCTGTCAAATTAGTGGTAAATCCTTAAAGATTGAAGTTCAAAAATAATGATAAACATTTTAGTTCCAGCCTTCATATCCTTCATTAAATTCACGCTAAGGCAAAAGCTGTTATTCTATCAACTTTCTAAGTTTGTAACAGCAATATTTCAAAATTGCCCCATGTTTTGGGCTCTTGTCCCACTTTTATTCATGGCCTTGTCCAGATTTCTTGCTCTAAGAGGTTGAGAGGTATGTTTCCCATCCATGTGAAACAAAGCTCATCCCTAACCCTAGACAAATGCAACTGGACAGTGTTAGCAATGTTAACATATACTAAACAGAAGTAATGTATAGTGACAAAAATATCCAACTCTCAGAACTACACAGAGTTGACAGGACTCATGCAGGGATCTCTAAATAAATATTAGTAAAGTGTGCATCTCAAAAGTTAATATTTAGCCAGGTCATGGCCATGCACAAATAAACATGTGAACTATACAGGATACATCTTAAAGCTTATACAACTGCATATGTACATTCTGCATCTTCCAACAGAGAGGTGGAATTCCATGACGACGTAGGTTTTCTGTTTGTATGGTGCCAGATTTCTGTGATTATACAATGTGCCAAAATAGAAGAATAGCAGGGTGGCAGTCGGAGTGATGGTGTTGCCTTCCTCATCATAAGGAAATGAAAGAGACGAGAAGCTATTACTGGCCAGTAATGATGACATTCAATGAAAAAGAAAAAAAATTCTCCTGAGATATGTAAGTAGTCGGTAAATTGTTAGCCTGAATGGGTAGGGATGAGATTCACTATGAAACAGGTGCTGTCCATTACCATGAAGTCATGTTCGTTTTTTTAAATCAAGTTTGACAACCTATGCTATCCTTACAATGCTCTGATTTCTAAAGGAAATAAAAAGGAAAAAGAAAATAAAGGATAGGTTAAGTGCAAAAAAGTAAGCTCAGCTTACATTCTGTTCGGGTTATACAAAATAAATCAATGAATCAATCAATACATAAACTAGTAAAGCAACATATCTAATTTTGGGGGTTATTAAATGTTACCAATTTAGAATTCGTCCTGATATGAGCAGTGTTTGATGTGATTTGGTGGATTTTAATTGAAATATAAATATGATTCACTTGCTTCTGGAATGGCTTTACTCTTTATGCCGAATAGTAAAAATACAAATCCATAATATCAGCGAATGAATGCTAACCCGCTACATTGTACTATCTCATATTCCATGAAAAAAGATATTTCCAGAATCATTTGCTATGTTGTATAGCCACACCAACCAGATAAGTATCTGTAAAGTGTACTTTTGAATGTGGTTTTGACCAGTCTATGACAAGCTCCTCAACTGCAAAACTGCTGCATCACTCAGTACTGTATGGTTATATTATATTCAGAATATAACATTTATTGATTGATTGTTTGATTGATTTGAAGTTGTTAATCGGGGTAGAGGACTAATCACAATTGACCAATTTCAGTCTCAACCTGGGGAAAGTAGCAAAGTGCTGTAAAATCATACACTTACAAAGACAATGACAGAAAAGAACATAGTCACAACAATATAGTGAGAGGAACAGATCATAACCATAGACAGTGATTTTAGAAAGAGTAGCAGAGATATTTTTACAAAAATATCCAATTGTCAATGGTTATGCATCATGGTAGTAAGAACTGAGAGAAATTAAAACTGCTCAGGTAAATTTAACTGACACATACCCTTGTCTGTCATATATGTTTCAGATTGACATTCTGAAATATTGCCTTGTTTTGAAATCACAAAAGAGCTGCTGTGTGTCTTTTTACATGACTGCTAATGCTCACTTTGTCATAAGTATTAGAACATGGCAACATTTTTGTTTCATTAAACAGATGTATACTGCTTCAGAAAAAGTCATTTGCTAACATTATGAACAATACTTCTACAACAACAATTATATTCTTCCTTTGAGATTTTAAACATCTTGTTTTTCAAACATTGCTTATAATCTAACAGTAGCAAAATGTTATGTTTGCCCATTTATATTTTAGTGGTGAACCTAAACAAACCATTATTTCAGACTTTTAGGCACCAGGACAAGTCAATAATTAGTAACAAATGCATGAGAACTGGAGCTTCTGATCGTACACAGCATTGACTGGTCTTGACAAAAGTTAATTGCATCATAAATATGCAAATAACTGAATTTTATATTGATGAATAGTCACAGCTGTTTCCTTGCAATAAAATGGTAAAGACTGTTTCCTGTTCCTAACCTTTTGCTGTAAATTTATATTAGTCTCTGTATTATTAAACTATATTTTTACAGCAGAATGCATATGGTATATCCAAGTACATACACACATCTATCTATCTATCTATATATATATATATATATATATATATATATATATATATATATAGATATATATATATATATATATATATATATATATATATATATATATATATATATATATATATATATATATATATATATATATATACATATATATATATATATACATATATATATATATATATATATATATATACATTAGGGAAAGACACACACACAAACACACACACACACACACACACACACACACATGCACACGCAGACACGCACACACATAGTTTCACATTTGCCATCTGCCCCTGCTGCTGCCTGTCACATTCTCTTGCCTCCTATTCTCTGATTGCCTGGGGCTGTTTTCTGAAAGTCAGGTGGCTCTGAGCAAGCTTAGTACACACCTGTGTGTAATTACTGAAAAGGAAGTATTAAACAAAGTCCGACTGACAACGATACAATACATTCATACTTACTGTCATGACGAGGATCCAGGAGAGAGATTTGCCTGATGCTTGTTTTTCATTTGATTTTTATTTTTCATTTTAGATAAAGTCAGCTTTTAACTTGCAGCAGTATTCTGTTCTTTCCTGCCCAAACAGATGATTCCACAGATGTGCAGAGCAAAGTTATTTACAGAGAGCTTATTTATTTATTGATTTATTGACATTTGATTACCGGGAAAGTCCGAATGGGTAGAAGCCCATTTTCAGAGAGGGCCTGGAAAGAAAAGCTCAAAATTATTACAAAATATTTTACAATCTTCAAAAATAAAACAGAAACATCTGCAGTTTAAATAATCATAACAAATTAGACATAGGGGGAATTTAATAGAGCCTACACCGTCTATTTTACCATGTAGTCATCATGACACACTACTTACATGAAAGTAAGCAGGTTTACAATCCAGTAAGCACTGTTGAGTGGCATGCATGAGTGCGCAAACACAAGCAGTTCTGTGACATGCAAATCACCTGATAAAGAGGTGACTCTCATGCAAATGAGGCAAATAGAGCAATCCAGCAAGCAGATAGGTAGCCCTGCAAACCCCGTGTCGGTGTCGAAGTGTACATGGAAAAATTCTGTGTACAGGATTTCAGACAGACAACAGGGGCTGTAAAAACACAGGTAGATGGACAGAAATGGTATAGCACATACAGATATGAGCAAAACTATCCACCGTGTGTCCAAAACCGTAAGGGAAATAATTTAAGATAATTTTAGTTTTTTAATAATCTGGGTATGTTTGTGTAGCATGCTGCAGTGTGCAAACATGCTTTTATGAAAAAAAAAAGAGTGGAAACACCATATTTAATAGTATGTGACAGAAATGTATTATAGGACCCTGTGTGGAGTATCTACAGTGGTGGAATGGTGCTGTTGTTAACAAGGTAGGTCCTGGAACCATGTAGTTTGCAGGTTGTGTGCACAGATCCCTTTCCAAATGAGGTGGGGGTTACTGAATAGCACAAATGGGTATCCTTGTCCGAATATCCCTTCCATGTAGGACAGAACCATGTTGGTGTCCACAGAAGAGGTAGCTGACATCAAAAGGGGATGTGTCTGAGGACTTGTAAGCTCATTGGAGCTCAGCTGTGCCTGTTTGCATGGCACGCCACTGTCCTCAGTGGGGGGAGTGTACACTGGCTTCTAAGCTTTATTTACCTTTGTGGTGTGTGTTTCCACATGTTTGCATGGCACTCCTCAGTGCTGAGCATGACCTTTTGGGGGGAGTGTACCATGACTCCTGAGCTTTGTCACCTTTGTGGGGTTTGTTTCCGTGTGTTTGTGTGATGTGCCACTGTACTGAGCGCATATAAAAGACAATGCTATATTAATTACTGATGAACCCTGTTTCACTTAAACTAGAGCCATTAAATCTTCTTAATGATGTACTTGGCAGGTTTAATGCATCACAGGTAGCCAAACATGCAGTTAGAACCTACAGTAGAGCACTACAAAGAATGCATATGCCCTACATTCTGATTTTTCACCTATACTCTGCACCACTAGAGTACAGGACATGGGAATTTTAACTGAAAGAATGCTAGGGGCTGCTGCAGGTCTATTACATTTGTATGTGCAAGATGCCAAAGTCAGTGCTGCTGCTGGTGCTGCTGACAATAGGCCTAGGCAGAGAAGGAGAAGAGTGTTCAGGCTCAGGATAACCTTTCAGGAGCTAAATGAGCTGAAGATTGTAGAGCAGTACAAGGTGGACAGGGACATACTACAAGAACTCACTGAGCTCTGCATCCCTCATCTCAGACCAAAAGCCACCAGAGGGGAAGACATCCCAGTGGAAACAAAGGTATGTGTAGCCGTTCAGATAATAGCCACAGGTACCTTCCAAAGACCAACTGGGGACATGACAGGGGTCTCAGCATTCAGGGTACTCCACTAGATCCTGGATGCCATGCTACCGCATGCCAGTGAGCACATTTATTTTCCCCTCACCCCTGAGGTGAGGGCCAGCAATATGCAACACTTTTACCATGTAGCACACTACCCTGAGGTACTGGGTGCCATAGATTGTTCTCATGTACACATCAAGACACCACCTAGTGAAGAGGGTAGAATCTACATCAACCGCAAGGGGTACCACTCCATCAACTGCCAGGTCGTGTGCAATGGCCAGGACATTATCATGAAGGTGTGTGCTGGCAGACCTGGCAGTTATCACAACTCCCATATCTGGCACACATCGCAGCTGTACCAGATTTTTACCAGGGTGGACATCTCACATGGCCATTTACTGGGGGTGCTGGCTACACCGTGGAACTGTGGATGATTACACCCATCAGAAATACACACCAACCCACTGAAAAAGGCCATAATGAGGCATACACACAAACTTGGAACATCATAGAACATGTGTTTGGGCTGCTGAAGTCACTGTTCCAGTGCCTCAATATATCTGGTGGAGTCCTGCAGTACTCCCTAGCCACATGTGTACATATGTTTACAGTATGTGCCATGCTACACAATATGATCCTATGGAAACAACTGTAGCAGGATCAGCAAAGGGAAGGGATACCTAACCTCCCACCAGTGTTTAGGTCACCACACCAACACTTACAAGAGTATCAGAGGAGGAGCACCCTGATGATGTCCCTGTAGGCAGATGTAGGCGTGTCCAGTACACCCTGGCATTGGCTAAGAGACAATGCATAGCACATTCACTGACAACCTAGGGCCCTAGGGACTGACACACTCACACACATGGGTTCATAGGTTCATAGGTAGGTACTAAGCTACTGGCCCTAGGGCCTATATAAACCTAGCCAAAAAGGTAGCACCAAAAAACAGAAAGAAACTACTGCCCAAACCGCAGAACTGTGCGAACCAAATACTCCCCAATAAAACCGCTGGTATATCGATGCTGTAGAAAATGCTGGTTGTCCACAAAGTAAAGGAAATAAAGTTTATTGTAAGTCAATAGAAAGCTGGCAAGTGCTTTCGTCCTCAACAAAAGAACTTCATCTGACAAATTAAAATCAAACACAGAACACATTTTAAAGACTCCCTTTGTGTATCACATGATAGTAGCCACTCCCCCCAAGTATCAAAAATTTAAAAGGGCAATACAAACTGATGTCAATGACAAAATGTTAAATAAATACATGTTAACAGATATAACAAATATAGAAAACATACAGAAATGATCATCCCCTTCACAATTTTTTTTAAAAAGAGCAATGAAAAAAATATAAATAAATATATACATAGATAAATAAATAATCATCTGTTTAAAACTCTCAATTTTAAAAAGAATTAATGGAGAGGGATTCATTTAAACCTGGCCAGTTTTTCACATTTAATAACAACTACCAGTATAATTCTCTCTTTTCTAGTAAGGCAGACCATGCACCTCCCCTGATGTCCATTGTGACACCATCAATAACAAACAAATTAAAAGTGTGGTCACTGTTCTCTGAGGTATGTTTATACAAAGCATTTATCTCTTTGCCTGTTCTTATTTCATAAAAATGTTCATATAATCTATTTTTAAATTTTCTATCAGTTTTTCCAATGTAAAAACGATCACATAGGTTACAGAGGGCACAATAAATAATATGTTCAGAGTTACAGTTATACTTATTTTTGATATGAATGTTAGTGTTGTTGATCATAAATACTGTTCCTTCCTTTATAGCCAAAAAGGTACCCTGCCTTTCACCACCCAAGAAAATTATTTTCCTGTGCCCCTGTCGAGCAGAGCCACAGAGGTGATCTCCAGGGTGAATTTCCTATTTCCCATCCAATCACCAAGATATTTCTTGAAAAGTGCTAATGAGGAGCTTTGTTTGATATAGATAGGTAGTTTGTTCCAGAGTATGGGAAGTCTCTGGGACAGAAATCTATCCCTCCAGCATGTTCTGTTAATTGTGGTGACAAGGTTTAGGTCCCAAGAGCATGTAGCTTGGAGGGATTGGGATTTCTTTAAGTGGAGCATGTGCAACAGCTCGGGGTTTGACATAGCTTTGTATGTTAGGCAGAGATCGCCTATGAGTAGGCGATATGCGATGGAGTAAAGCTGGATTTTTTTGAGATGATCTGTATAGGGCATCTGTTTGAGGCTGGTAATCCTCTTTGTGCAGTATTTCTGCGGCCTTTCCAGTTGTTGTAGATGTCTTGTGAGGTACATACCAAAAGAGGCATTGTACTCTATAATGGGTCTAATGAGTGATGAGTAGAGAGAAACAATGACCTCTTTTTCCTGGATGAGAAATATTTTGTGATGAGGTCTGCCACATAGAAGGATTTCCTGACTACTGTGGCAATGTGATTATCAAAGGAGAGACTACTGTCCACCTGTGTCCCAAGGTCTCTTATCACACTTTTGGTGTTAAGTAGACTTCCACCTATGTGGCAGCTCACGGGTACAGAGTTTTCACCAAAGGGGATGACAAAGCACTTTTTGGCATGGAGCTTGAGGCCATGGCTTTGACATGAGGCCCTTTTGTAGAATGTCCACATCATTAGGAGTTTTGATTATGGTTCCTAGTTGGCAGTCATCTGTAAGCTTCATTAGCCAAAGACATTCTGTGTTAGCCTGTACTTCATAAAAGTAAATACCAAACAGGAGAGAACCCAGGACTGAACCCTGTGGTACTCCACTTGTCACTGCTCTGAAGTCGGATTTGGAGTCTGCTACTTTCACAATGTGGGTTCTGTCAGTGAGCCAGTTGGCAACCCATCTTGTGATATAAGAATTTATACCTAGTTTAGTGAATTCATCTATAATTCCAGAGTGGGGGATGCTGTCAAAAGCCTTGGCAAGATCTAGATAGGCTGTGTGAACCACCTTACCCTCGTCTATGGCTTTGGTGACTGCTTCAAAGAAGTCTATCAGGTTAAGGAGACATGATCTGCTTTTTACAAACCCGAACTGGGTGGGGTCCAGAGTTTGGAGATTACCAATGTCTTTGTTTATAAGATCCATGATGATACGTTCCATGCCCTTGTAGACCAGGCTCATTAGGCTAATTGGGCGGTAGTTCCCAGGTTCTGTGGTGGCTCCCCCTTTGTGAAGTGGGACAGAACCCACATGGTTAGAATTGCTGGAGCCATGTCAGACTCCAAACCAGTTACAAGTGGTGTCCCACAAGGCTCAGTCCTGGGAACTCTCTTGTTTGGTATATATTTTTCAGAGGTACAGGCCAACATGGAAGGACTGTGGCTGACCAAGTTCGCAGATGACTGCAAACTGGGCGCCATAATCGACTCTCCAGCCGACACAAGCATCCCCCAAAAGGGCCTCATAGAAACAGACAACTGGTGCCAGAGCCATGGCCTCAAGCTAAATGCCAAAAAGTGTATAGTCATCCCCTTTGGCAAAAACAAAGTGCCCACAAATTACCACATAGGTGGTAATCCATTAAGTACAGAAGAAGTAATTAGGGACCTGGGGACCCAAGTTGATAGCAATCTCTCATTTGACAACCACATGGCCAAAGTGGTTAGAAAAACATTTTATATAGCCCACCTAATCATGAAGGGATTCACATCTAGATCAGGGGAGGTCATCGTGCCCCTTTACTCATCCCTCATCAGGCCCATAATTGAGTACAATGCCCCTTTTGGGATGTACCTTACCAGATACCTGCAACAACTGGAAAGACCCCAAAAGTACCTCACCAAGAGGATCAAAGGGCTCAAACAAATGCCATATGCTGCCCGGTTAAAGAAACTCCAGCTCTGCTCAGTGGCATACCGCCTGTTCAGAGGCGATCTGTGCCTGATGTATAAAGCCATGTCCAACCCGGAATTACTGGACATGCTGCACCTCAGAAAATCCAAATCCCATTGAGTTACGCGCTCGAGAGACTTGAACCTCAGCACTGAAATAAATAGGACATGCTGGAGGGACAGATTCATAACCCAGAGGCTCCCTTCACTCTGGAATAAAATCCCAGTCCAGGTTAGGCAGAGTCCCTCATTGACTGTCTTCAAGAGGAATCTTGATGAGTGGATGGGAGATCGTAGGTTTACCCCGGGTATCACTTCTGTGTCACTGTTAGACAGAGGCACAGTATACTAACCTCAAAAAAGGGCATAGCAAAATAAATTTAAAATGGGTGGCGAAAGCCAAACACATTCTGGTTAGGCTTATAAATGCCCTAGGGCAGATAGCCTAGTATGAACCTATGAACCTATGAACTGTCGCTGTGTGCCATTCAGTGGGCACAAAGCCTGAAGTGAGGCTATGACTGAACATGGTGCTTAGGTGGGGTGCCAGTTCATTCTGCAGTTCGTGTAGAACGCAGCCTGGGATGTTGTCAGGTTCCATGAATGCTGTGTTCTTGGTTTTGGAGAGTGTGTTTTTTACCTGTGAAGCCATGATTACAGGAACTTTGCATTCTTCCGGTATAGAGATGGGCCCTTTAGGGGGTGAGAGGGGGGTAAAGTTAGCACTGAACCTGTCTGCCAGGATGTTGACAATATCATTTGGTTCTGTATATTTAGTGCCATTGTGCTGTAACTCAGAGCAGATCTGAATGTTGCCATTGAGATAGCTATAGAATGCTTTGTGGTTGTCTTTAAAATCACATATAGTAAACATGTTGATGTCAGGCAACCCACACTACCTGAACATATCCATGTATTGGTTGTGTACTGCTTGCATCACACAGAATCAGCCCTGAACTACAGGTCTCCCAACTGCTGCATTCGCAAGGTAAGTCTCTAAGCTACACACCAATTGTAAGTATTACTATAATACAGCATGTGTATGGATCTGCTGCTGTTATACATGGAAATATAGTGGGCTAATTGGACAGATGTAACACCCACATGGGACTACAGGTGCCCAGTCCAATAGTATGTGTTCTGTAATAGTCATTAGGCCTCATGGTTGGAATATTTACTACATCAGTCAAGGGGGATGTTAAACAGTGGGATCACATGATATTTAGACCACTGTATATCCCAGCAGACCATGTGGCATTGTCCCACCCTCAGCACAGCAGTATACCCATACAACTGCTTTAATAGAAAATCACCCATTGTATATCAGTGCACCAGGCAATCTCAGGGCTGTGACATAGATATTGCTCATACCATTGTATGTCTCTCCTCATGCAGGTAACAATGTACATATTTATGCTGTTGATTGTGTGATGAATAATTTATCTCTCTCTGGTGACCTGAGTGGCTCAGTGGACTAGGGAAGCTAGCATCAGTGATGGTGTTCATGGTTCTAATCTGGAATTACCCACATCTTTTGCATGTGAGGTAGTACTATGCTGGTGTTTTCAGAGATTGGCATACCTCTTACTGCAAGAAAATGGACAAAGCCATTAAGATTGGGGGACAAAGGCCCAAACATAGGGTCAGATTTCAAATATTGTGCATTAAACCTAGAAAGTCACTAGAAGTAAAGGTGTTGCATTACTACATATGTTCTGAAGGATATAATGTCTGAAACACAAATGTTTGTCTGTAAGTAGTATACTGTAGTGACATCATTATTCAATACTTCACCAGAAGACCAGTAATGCATGAGGAACATACCAAACATATGAGGCAAAACTGTGGAAAATCTGGAAATCGGGACAGTTGAGAGATTTGCAGACTGTCAGTCTATTGGTGGTGTAACATTACCAACTGCAGTCACAGATTAATTACAGCACATAGCTGGGGAATGCTGTGGACATTTTGATTGAAGTACAGTACTGCTGAAACAGGGGCGGATGTTAATGTCTGTAAAATACAAAATCCCAGATTGGAGTACAGGTTGGTGTGGACTGGAGTCACCTTATTAGTACTGACAGTCCCACTGGGCATGTGCATACACTTAGTTAAAAAGAGCGCAATCCTATTGCCCCTTCCACAAAAATGACCTGTTATGTATAAATATCTATACAGACAGATATACTTATACATATCTGTCTGTCAATATCTCTCTCTCACATGCATAGTATAGCTATCACTATGTAGTGACAGATATGTATTGATATATCTAGCTATATATATTAAAATGATACATACACCCCCCATATATCTACATAACACATATACATATCATACACACATGTGGCTACAGTTATATATACATCCCTGCTATATGCAGAAATATGTGTGTGGATGTCTGTATTGTCCGACATACCATAATAATGGTGAGTAAATCTCCACTATCACCCAGTCATACTGTTGCTCAAAGGATACAAGCTAATGGTGCAACAATACAAATTCCACTTACCTACAGACACCTGTGCCTGCTGGATGTCACCATGTAGACACAGGTGAGCAGGTGCTGTAATGTATAATGCTGTCAACTCATGTATGGACAGGGCAACTTGTCCCTGCCCACAGTTATGCCTATGTAAATGAAAGCAGCCACATATGGCCATACTGGTAACTGTACACACATAGCTAGGATAATTACAGTTATGCCACTGCTAGGATACTAGATGCAGATAACAGTATGAAGCAATATCATACTGTAGGCCACAGATGATTGTCAAAGCAGGCCTAGTTTGTGCAATGCACAAGTACTGTGCCTGCAGTCACACATACAACAGACTTAATGTGTGGCTCATGTGATAAGTACTGTAATCCATAGTGTATAAGACTAAATATCACCCCAGCCCACTTGGTGCATGACTCTATGTGTGTGTGTATGTGTGTGTGTGTGTGTGTGTGTGTGTGTGTGTGTGTGTGTGTGTGTGTGTGTGTGTGTGTGTGTGTATATATCTATTTATTTTACTGTTTGTTTACTGGGATAGCCCACTGGGCCAAGAAGAGCCCATTTTCATTGGAGCCATAGCAAGAAAAGCTCCATGAGCAGCAATATAATATGAAGACAATGCATTTACTTTTCTGTAATACTATTGAAGAATGATGGTATTACATAACATGATAAAAAATTTATGGCTGCAGTGAAAATTCAGTTAAAAAATTACAAACACACACACACACACACACACACACACACACACACACACACACACACACACACACACACACACACACACACACACACACACACACACATAGGTCAATTAAAATAAGAAAATCCATTGGTGCATATTCCTGTTAAATTTGTTACAATGTAAAATAACACAGGGTAGGCATTACAGTTTTACATGAAATCTTAGCAGAGTTAAAGTAGGATAAGGGGATAATAGGTGTTAATTGTTGAATCTAAGAAGGGTGGTACAATAATAAAAAAAATAAGAAAAAAAAAATAGAGCAAGAGTAGGAGTAAATGACAGAAATGAAGATGGTAGTAGTCAGAGAAGCTCAGTATGATGAAAAGAAGAGAGAAGTAAAGTAGTGTGAGAAGTGGGGAAAAAAGAGGTGAGTCATGTGGGATGAGAGCAGGAACATTCCCACTGGGTTTTGAGATGGGAATGAAGCAGAATCTTAAAGGTAGAGTGGTTGTCTGTAGTATGTGAGCTAGGGAAAAGGATAGTAGGTGTTTGCCTGGAGGATGAGCAGGCTTATGCAGTTCAAACAAATTCTGGTTATTGGATCTTAGAAGTCTTAGAAGTCCTTTGGGTCTATCTCCCTGCAATTGAAAGGACATGCCTTCATGGGCAATCCACTTGCAAAGGTTATACACTTTTTGGTGCAGTAACGTGCTGCTACCTTCCACACTGCCCTCGTCTAAAAGGCCTGATGATGTCAGCCACCTTAAGACTACCAACTGACAGTGTAATATCAGCGGTAAGCCATTGTGCATGTGATAATTACTACGAGCAATAGGGTATAAGACTAGATTGGTAGGGATTCTAATCTCACTCCAGCCTGCTTGGTGTGTGACTGTGTCAGTGCGTATGTGTGTATCTCCGTGCAAATGAATGGACATGCCTTCATGGACTAGCCACCTGCAATGGTTATACACTTTTTGACCATGTAACTTGCTGATAGCTTTCATGCCCTTTTCTACAAGGCCTGTGATGTCAGCCACCATAAGACTACCAGCTGACAGTGTAATACCAGATGTAAGCCATGGCATATAAGTACCATGATCTATAGTGTATAAGCCCTGATAGGTAGGGATTCTAATCTCACTCCAGCCCACTTGATGCATGTGTATATATCCAAATGGAATAATCTTGGTAGCCTAGACATATGTAGGGTTTTGCAGTATTTTATTTGTAGTGGGTCATGTGGGCCCCAAAGGACTGACCACAACAAGGCCTGCGTATGTCAGCAAGCATAATATGTCCTAAAATGATAGTACTAGCAGACATGAGGTGTGTTGCTTGCACCATGTACTGTGATTTGCAGTATGTACCATTACATAATAAAGTGTGAACACCTACATACAGCCAACCTGCACTATGTTTGTGCCTTGGCATGTTCTGTACACACTGTTTGGAAGTGGTGCCAGCCTTAATGCAGCCATGTGTTTGTGTGAGCCTGTTAGAGTATTTTACAACATGTTATGGAACCGTGGGGCATAGGGATTGAACACAGAGAGTACTGTAGCCTTCGACTTGGTTGGGATGTACATCCCAGACTTGCACTGGTATACTGCATGTGGTCATCATCACAGCTATCATTGTATGCAATGGCACCCTTGCCATGTCACTACGTAGGCATATCGTACAACTATAGCAGTCACACAGGTTCCAAGGTACACCAATACACAGGGTCTATATCACTACATTGAAACACAAATTCTTCGAATACGAAAACATTGACACATAAAGAGTGAAATGCCAAAAGTACGAATGGTCATTTCTGCAAATTTTTTCCCAGGGAAAAGAATCGATTGGTCATTATCGGGAATTTTCCCTTTTCTCCACTGTAAAGCAATCTCAGAGTTGATATATTTACATCAGAGGTGTGGGGAGTGAAGCCCCCACTTGATTAGGGTTTGAGAGTTTGTTTTGGTGTTGGTTGGCTGAGCAAATTTTTTCCCTGGGAAGAAAATCGTAGACGTGGCCATTCCTACTTTTGCGTTTCATTGTTTACATGCTGATGTTTCCGTATTCTGAGAATTTATATTTTGATGTGGTGATATAGACCCCCCAATACACATTGTAGAGAACATGTCCTATGGAGCCCATTTCAGGACCGTATATGTGTAGTCTGTCTGCAAAATGCTTTGGAGGGGATGTGTATGGCTCCATACAGGGAGGTGTCAGTTCCCACTGTGTACCTCCCATGCATCCATGACAGGACTAACGCATGTGTCACCTGTGGTGCAAACCAACAACATCAGTGTGGTATGCATAGTGCATGCTGGTGAAACAAGTATGTAACACAGGCAGTACACCCTACATGAAACAGGCCCCCATGCATGTCATGCACACATCTGCTGTGACTCACATCATGTGCATGTTACACATTGGGATGCAGAACACAACAATCATAACTGTTGCTGGGCAAATATTGGTACTGGACACAGGATATATGTAAATGGGTTATCTCCATCAAAACCCTGGTGGCAATTATGAAAGGTAGCAGACTTTCTCACAGAATAGTGATGCACGAGTATGCTGAATGCCAACATTGTTCTTATTAGCCTGTTATACACATATGAACCTATGAGCCATGCAGTTATAGTGCTATACCTTGCTGATGACACATGTCCGCTGTGCTGACATGCCATCCTGTGCTGCTTTATTTCCACTGTGTATCCATTGGTTATCCCAACAGACTCCTGCAACAGAAACATAAACAGGCCCATGACACAACTGTCATTGTGTAACTATACAGCCAATTCAACACATACAACATAAGGACCACATAAGGTACACAAATGTATGTGGTGTACATGTGACAATCGCTACCACACATATATCTTATTAACCACTACAAGAAGTGTGGTGAATCAACACTGCATTACACAAGTACATGTTAAGTAATATAGTTACCCTGTGCATCAGACACATAGTTGCATTTTCCTGCATCGCTATCAAGGATGAGAAGGATGTGGCACAGGTATCATCACTTGAACAGGGTATTGTGTGGGGATGCAGGAGACCGATGCTGACCCAAATTGTAGACAGCATGTGTGTGAGTCAGGAGGGAGCATGTAAGATGGACCATGGAAAAGTGTTGTGTGTGTCTGTAGGTGACCTGCATTTGACAGTGGTGTGTGAGTGTGTGCATGTACACTGACAAACTCAGTGCTAGCCCTACACATATGTATGTTGGATAGCTGTGGACCATACATGATAGAGTTGACAGTTCACTATCTCCTGCCCCAAACACAGGAACTGGCTCTGCCAGGAGTTGCACTGGCACATTCATGCCCAAGGTCAGAAGTAGGGCTAGTACCTGATGGTAACTGCTGTCTGCTGGGACCGTGTCTCCCACAGGACCAGCCAGGACCATGGGCCCATGGCCTGTCATGTTGTGGTGTGGACAGCACACTCCCCTCTGTAGCACTGGATGTACTGCCACTACAGAAGATTGAGTGTGCATGGCCATGTGGACTCTCAGCAGATGATGTTGCTGACTTACGTCCACTGGTCTGACGCTCAACTCCTACCACACATTCCAGCACAATGTGCGGACCAAAACAGACACTGTCTCAGCCTACCATCTGTTCACTGCATCAGTCAACTGATCCAGGGTGTCCCCAATGCAGTGGAGGCTGTCACAGATGTCAGACTGTGCAGCATCCATAACCGTAAGCATATGTCTGGTTCATAGGTTCATAATTAGGGCCTATATAAGCCTAGCCAAAAAGGTACCCTGGCTTTCGTCACCCAAGAAAATTATTTTCCTGTGCCCCTGTCAAGCAGAGCCACAGTGGGGATTTCCCCAGGGTGAATTTCCCATTTCCCATCCAACCATCAAGATTTGTCTTGAAGAGTGCTAATGAGGAGTTTTGTTTGATATAGATAGGTAGTTTGTTGCAGAGTATGGGAAGTCTCTGGGACAGGAATCTCTCCCTCCAGCATGTTCTGTTTATTGTGGTGACAAGGTTTAGGTCTCTAGAGCATGTAGCTCAGAAGGATTGGCATTTGTTGAAGTATGTCCAACAGCACTGGGTTTGACATAGCTTTATATGTTAAGCAGAGATCGCCTCTGAGTAAGCGATACACGATGGAGTAAAGCTGGAGTTTTTTGAGACAGTCTGCGTAGGGCATTTGTTTGAGGCTGGTAATACTCTTTGTGAGGTATTTCTGCGGCCTTGCCAGTTGTTATAGATGCCTTGTGAGGTACATACCAAAAGGGGTGTTGTACTCTATAATGGGTACAATGAGTGATGAGTAGAGGGGAACAATGACCTCTTTATTTCCCTGGATGAGAAACCTTTTGTGATGAGGTTTGCCACATAGAAGGATTTCTTTACTGTGGCGATGTGATTAACAAAGGAGAGACTACTGTCCACCTGTGTCCCAAGGTCTGTTATCACACTTTCGGTGTTAAGTAGACTACCACCTATGTGGTAGCTCATGGGTACAGAGTTTTTACTAAAGGGGATGACAATGCACTTTTTGTTCCATTCAGAATGTGCCTGTGCCTCCATGATGACCATGAATGTGGCTGTGCCTCCATGATGACCTGAAACATGCACCAGGTTACCTGTGATGTGACATGTGCAACAGGTGCTGGACAGACAGCAGGCTTCCTGCAGGCACCCCTGTAAATCCCTTTGTGTGGGCCCTCACCAGCACTCTGGTTATGACACCCCCCACCTGTGCCTCATTCTGATCACCATCATTATCAGTGTCTGAGGAGACACTGACATCAGGTTGTATAGGGGACAGACTCCAACTCCCACACTCACCTGCAATAAGAATGAAAAAAGCAGTATATTAATACCTACACTATTGTGTATGAAAAGCATCCAAGAGTCATAACAATGAAGACCTGCAACTGGATTAGTGGTCAAAAACCTTCCATCTCTGCCTTCACCCACAAAGCTCTACCTTGGAACACAATTCAAATTCAACTCAGGACCTTTATAACCATCACTTGAAGTAAATCAAGTCAAACATGACCAGTAATATTTACCTTTTACTTACTCAGTATGACACTATAATTGAAAAAACAACATGTAAAACCCAGTACAACTCTCTTCACAATTATATGGAAATACACATTTCACTGCCTAATGTATTTGCCTTCAACCTGTTGTATTTTAAAAGGCATTTTAGATTCCTTGCCTCATTTAAACCAGGAACCATATCTGCTCTTACTTGTAAGTGCCAAAGTGTATCTGTTTGTTGAACTACACTCCTGTGACTGCCATCTCTCAAAACCTTAGGTAGCTCTTCCAGACTGGCATTTAAAAACATCCTATGCTGTCTACACACACATAATTATGTGTACAAAGGGCATCATTCTGGCCCTTAACCATAATAGACTATAATTGTTCTTTAACAAAACAAGTGTCATACTTACCAGGGGAAGGACTGTGGCCTTGGGCAATACTTGATGGACCTGCAAAAATGTGAGGGTGGGGTAATGTCAGTACTACTGCATGTTGCAGCACAACAAGGTAATATGTCTATATATCGCACAATTACAGTAGTACTACTGCATGCTGCAGCACAACAAGGTAATATGTCTATATATCGCACAATTACAGTAGTACTACTGCATGCTGCAGCACAACAAGGTAATATGTCTATATATCTCACAATTACAGTAGCTACTCTGTTACTCGTGTATTAGTCTCAGTTTGTATATGAGTGTATACTGAAGGTAAGTCCCCCACCAAAGAATAAAGACCTGACCCAAACATAAATGTATCTATAGCCTGAAACACTGACTGCTACAGTATTACAATGCTGATCACAGTAAGCTTCCCTGCACACTCCTCAGCTGTGGAAACCGTGGCACCCACCTCCACAATGTACGGTGCAATGGATGCTTGGGAGCTGTCACATGTGTCTAGGTACACCAGGAATTCCTCAGTGGCTGAAAGTTGTTGTTCCACTGCAGGCCCCCCACCAAAGACAGCATGATCTACAGTTATATCTGCTGCCTATCGATGTGCAGCATTAATCATATCAGTTGCCCAGTGTTGAACCTGTTCATATGTCCTGCCCTGCTGGCCCATGCCATTAACATCACAGACAAGGTCTAACTGCAGTGCAGCCTGCTGTTCCTTAATATGTCTCCCCAGATAACAGGATGTCATGAAGCTGCCTTAGTCATTTCAGTGCAGCATGCTGTTCCTTATTATGTCTCCCCACGATAGCAGGATGCCATGATGCTGCCTTAGTCCTTTCAGTGCATCCTGCTGTTCCCTATTATGTTCCCCCTGGATAGCAGGATGTCATGATGCTGCCTTATTCCTTTCAGTTCAGCCCGCTGTTCCATATTATGTCACCCCTGGATATCAGGATGCCATTATGCTGCCGTAGTCCTTTCAGTGCAGCCTGCTGTTCCCTATTATGTCTCCCCTGTATAACAGAATGTCATGATGCTGCCTTAGTCCTTTCAGTGCAGACTGCTGTTCCCTATTATGTCTCACCCTGGATAGCAGGATCTCATGATGCTGCCTTAGTCCTTTCAGTGCAGCCTGCTGTTCCATAGTATGTCTCCCCCTGTATAGCAGGATGTCCTGATGCTGCCTTAGTCCTTTCAGTGCAGCCTGCTGTTCCCTATTATGTCTCACCCTGGATAGCAGGATCTCATGATGCTGCCTTAGTCCTTTCAGTGCAGCCTGCTGTTCCCTATTATGTCTCCCCTGTATAACAGAATGTCATGATGCTGCCTTAGTCCTTTCAGTGCAGACTGCTGTTCCCTATTATGTCTCACCCTGGATAGCAGGATCTCATGATGCTGCCTTAGTCCTTTCAGTGCAGCCTGCTGTTCCATAGTATGTCTCCCCCTGTATAGCAGGATGTCATGATGCTGCCTTAGTCCTTTCAGTGCAGCCTGCTGTTCCCAATTATGTCTCCCCCTGGATAGCAGGATGTCATGATGCTGCCTTAGTCCTTTCAGTGCAGCCTGCTGTTTCCTATTATGTCTCCCCTCAAAAGCAGGAGGTCATGATGTCATGATGCTTCTTCAGTCCTTTTAGTGCAGCCTGCTGTTCCGTATTATGTTTCTCACTGGATATCAGGATGTTATGATGCTGCCTTAGTTCTTTCAGTGCAGCCTGCTGTTCTCTATTATGTCTCCCCTGGATAGTAGGATGCCATGATGCTGAGCCCTTTCAGTGCAGCCTGCTGTTCCCTATTATGTCTCCCCCTGGATAGCAAGATGTCAAGATGCTGCCTTAGTCCTTTCAGTGCAGCCTGCTGTTCCCTATAATGTCTCCCTCTGGATAACAGAATGTCATGATGCTGCCTTAGTCCTTTCAGTGCAGCCTGCTGTTCCCTATTATGTCTCCCCTTGGATAACAGGATGTCATGATGCTGCCTTAGTCCTTTCAGTGCAGCCTGCTGTTCCCTATTATGTCTCCCCCTGAATAGCAAGATGTCAAGATGCTGCCTTAGTCCTTTCAGTGCAGCCTGCTGTTCCCTATAATGTCTCCCTCTGGATAACAGGATGTCATGATGCTGCCTTAGTCCTTTCAGTGCAGCCTGCTGTTCCATATTATGTCTCCCTGTATAGCAGGATGTTTTGATGCTGCCTTAGTCTTTTCACTGTAGCCTGCTGTTCCCAATTATGTCTCCCCTGGATAGCAGGAATGTCATGATGCTGCCTTTGTCCTTTCAGTGCAGCCTGCTGTTCCCTCTAATGTCACCCCTGTATAACAGGATGTCATGATGCTGCCTTAGTCCTTTCAGTGCAGTGTGCTGTTCCCTATTATGTCTTCCCCTGGATAGCAGGATTTCATGATGCAACCTTAGTCCTTTCAGTGCAGCCTGCTGTTCCCTATTATGTCTCCCCCTGGATAGCAGGATGTCATGATGTTGCCTTAGTCCTTTCAGTGCAGCCTGCTGTTCCCTATTATGTCTCCCCTGGATAACAGGATGTCACGATGCTGCCTTAGTCCTTTCAGTGCAGTGTGCTGTTCCCTATTATGTCTCCACCTGGATAGCAGGATGTCATGATGCTGCCTTAGTCCTTTCAGTGCAGTAGGCTGTTCCCTATTATGTCTCCCCCTGGATAGCAGGATGTCATAATGCTGCATTAGTCCTTTCAGTGCAGCCTGCTGTTCCCTATTATGTCTCCCCTGTATAACAGGATGTCATGATGCTGCCTTAGTCCTTTCTGTGCAGCCTGCTGTTCCCTATTATGTCTCCACCTGGATAGCAGGATGTCATGATGCTGCCTTTGTCCTTTCAGTGCAGCCTGCTGTTCCCTATTATGTCTCCCCCTGGATTACAGGATGTCATGATGCTGCCTTACTCCTTTCACTGCACTCTCCTGTTCTCTATTATGTCTCCTCCTTGATATCAGGATGTCATGATGTTGCCTTAGTCCTTTCAGTGCAGCCTGCTGTTCCCTATTATGTCTCCCCTGGATAGCAGGAATCTCATGATGCTGCCTTAGTCCTTTCAGTGCATACTGCTGTTCCCTATTATGTCTCCCCCTGGATTACAGGATGTCATGATGCTGCCTTACTCCTTTCACTGCACCCTCCTGTTCTCTATTATGTCTCCTCCTTGATATCAGGATGTCATGATGCTGCCTTAGTCCTTTCAGTGCAGCCTGCTGTTCCCTATAATGTCACCCCTGTATAACAGGATGTCATGATGCTGCCTTAGTCCTTTCAGTGCAGTGTGCTGTTCCCTATTATGTCTTCCCCTGGATAGCAGGATGTCATGATGCAACCTTAGTCCTTTTAGTGCAGCCTGCTGTTCCCTATTATGTCTCCCCCTGGATAGCAGGATGTCATGATGTTGCCTTAGTCCTTTTAGTGCAGCCTGCTGTTCCCTATTATGTCTCCCCTGGATAACAGGATGTCACGATGCTGCCTTAGTCCTTTCAGTGCAGTGTGCTGTTCCCTATTATGTCTCCACCTGGATAGCAGGATGTCATGATGCTGCCTTAGTCCTTTCAGTGCAGTAGGCTGTTCCCTATTATGTCTCCCCCTGGATAGCAGGATGTCATGATGCTGCCTTACTCCTTTCACTGCACCCTCCTGTTCTCTATTATGTCTCCTCCTTGATATCAGGATGTCATGATGTTGCCTTAGTACTTTCAGTGCAGCCTGCTGTTCCCTATTATGTCTCCCCCTGGATAACAGGATGTCATGATGCTGCCTTAGTCCTTTCAGTGTAGCCTGCTGTTCTTTATTATGTTTCTCCTGGATAGCAGGATGTCATGATGTCATGATGCTGCCTTAGTCCTATCAGTGCAGCCTGCTGTTCCCTTTTATGTCTTCCCTCAATAACTGGATGTCATGATGCTGGCTTATTATGCTTCCCCCTTTGGATAGCAAGATGTCATAATGCTGCCTTAGTCCTTTCAGTGCAGCCTGCTGTTTCCTATAATGTCTTCCCCTGTATAACAGGATGTTTACATGCTGCCTTAGTCCTTTCAGTGCAGCCTGCTGTTGCCTATTAGGTCTCCCCCTAGATTACAGGATGTCATGATGCTGCCTTAGTCCTTTCACTGCACCCTGCTGTTCTCTATTATGTCTCCTCCGTTGATAGCAGGATGTCATGATGCTACCTTAGCCCTTTCAGTGCTGCCTGCTTTTGCCTATTAGGTCTTCCCCTGGATTACAGGATGTCATGATGCTGCACAAGTCCTTTCACTGCACCCTACTGTTCTCTATTATGTCTCCCTGTTGATAGCAGGATGTCATGATGCTGCCTTAGTCCTTTCAGTTCAGCCTGCTGTTCCCTATTATGTCTCCCCCTTGATATCAGGATGTCATGATGGTTCCTTAGTCCTTTCACTGCAGCCTGCACTTACCTATTATTATTCTCCCCAGATAGCAGGATTTCATGATGCTGCCTTGTCCTTTCAGTGCAGCCTACTATTCCCTATTATGTGTTACCCTGGATAGCAGGATGTTATGATGCTGCCTTAGTCCTTTCAGTGTAACCTGCTGTTCCCTATTATGTCTCTCCCTGGATAGCAGGTTACCATGGTGTTGCCTTAGTTCTTTCAGTGCAGCCTGCTGTTCCCTATTATGTCTCCCCTGGATAACAGGATGTCATGATGCTGCCTTAGTCCTTTCAGTGGAGCCTGCTATTCCCTATTATGTCTCCCCCTGGATAGCAGGATGTTATGATGCTGCCTTAGTCCTTTCAGTGCAACCTGCTGTTCCCTATTATGTCTCTCCCTGGATAGCAGGTTACCATGGTGTTGCCTTAGTTCTTTCAGTGCAGCCTGCTGTTCCCTATTATGTCTCCCTTGGATAACAGGATGTCATGATGCTGCCTTAATACTTTCAGTGCAGCGCCCTTTTCCCTATTATGTCTCCCCCTTGATAGCAGGATGTCATGATGATAAGTTAGTCCTTTCAGTGCAGCATGCTGCTCCCTATTATGTCTCCCTTGGATAGCAGGATGTCATGATGCTGCCTAAGTCCTTTCAGTGCAGCCTGCTGTCCCCTTTTATGTCTCCCCCTGGATAGCAGGATGTCATGATGCTGCCTTAGTCCTTTCAGTGCAGCCTGCTGTTCCCTATTATGTCTCCCCTGGATAGCAGGATGTCATGATGCTGCCTTAGTCCTTTCAGTGTGGCCTGCTGTTCCCTATTATGTCTCCCCCTGGATAGCAGGATGTCATGATGCTGCATTAGTCCTTTCAGTGCAGCCTGCTGTTCCCTATTATGTCTCCCTCTGGATTGCAGGATGTCATGATGCTGCCTTTATCCTTTCAGTGCAGTGTGCTGTTCCCTATTATGTCTCTCCCTGGATAACAGGATGTCATGATGCTGCCTTAGTCCTTTCAGTGCAGCCTGCTGTTCCCTTTTATGTCTCCCCCTGGATAGCAGGATGTCATAATGCTACCTTAGTCCTTTCAGTGCAGCCTGCAGTTCCCTATTATGTCTCCCTCTGGATAGCAGGATGTCATGATGCTGCCTTAGTCCTTTCAGTGCAGCCTGCTGTTCCTTATTATGTCTCCCCCTGGATAGCAAGATGTCATGATGCTGCCTTAGTCCTTTCAGTTCAGCCTGCAGTTCCCTTTTATGTCTCCACCTGGATAGCAGGATGTCATGATGCTGCCTTAGTCTTTTCAGTGCAGCCTGCTGTTCCTTATTATGTCTCCCCCTGGATAGCAAGATGTCATGATGCTGCCTTAGTCCTTTCAGTTCAGCCTGCAGTTCCCTTTTATGTCTCCACCTGGATAGCAGGATGTCATGATGCTGCCTTAGTCCTTTCAGTGCAGCCCCCTTTTCCCTATTATCTCTCCCCTGAATAGCAGGAAGTCATGATGCTGCCTTAGTCCTTTCATTGCAGCCTGCTGTTCCCTATTATTTCTCCCCCTGGATAACAGTATATCAGGATGTCATGATGCTGCCTTAGTCCTTACAAGATTATCTCATTCTCTGCATCCGAGAAGGGTGGTTGCTATCTGTAGTACATTATTCCTGAAAGACAACACAAGGGGAACACATTACAGGAACAGATACGCAGACATCTACCATGTACAGATACAGCAAGGGCACTATCGACTGCTTGGTCACACATGGCATAACCCACAATCTGACAACATACTACATGTATGGATACAACTGAGATACTACCATTATTGAGGTATTCCCTGTGTGCCATAACAGCTTCTGCTATATGATCATACACCCAACACTCCAGTCCAATGTGATGTGTAACCTAAAGCCAACTGCACAATAATATGTCATAGAAGCAGTGCCAGACAAATGGCAGTGTGCTATAACAACCACTATATAAGGACAGTCTGACAACACCAGCGTGCCACCCTGATGTATTGTACGTCCCCTGTAGGTGTAAGTCAGCAGGGTATCACTGACATGTCATTACCACAGGTGTGTTACTGGCTTACTGCTGTAATCCCTATTTCCCCATAGCTCTATACTCCCATCTGAATCCTGTTGTAGACAAAAACAGTTACATACCTGCTAGAGTGCAGTACTCTTCTGTTGAACTGTGTGTCTGGTAAAATTTCACAGAGGTGTGCTCTGTGGGAGTAAGGTCTATTATAGAATGGTTCCCCATAGACAGCTGCCTGCCATTTAAACATGCTCTACATCAGTAGGTGATTACCTCTAAATCAGTCTGTGGTTCTGAAATGCTAACTGCAGCCAAAGCAGCTGAATTGTTAGCCAATGACATGAAAGCACTGTGCAATATATAAGCCCTTAATGTAGACCTGGCCCCTTTCTTAGCTGTTCAGATGGACACTACTGGGGTGAGGAGAATACAGCATCACAGAGTGTAGAACTGTAGCAGAAACCTTTACCTAGAGCTGTATGTACCACAGGCTGCAGCAGCTGCTGCAGGCAGTAGACAAAGGCAGAGTGTTAACACTTTGGAGAACAACAAGCTGCAGGTGCATATTTGTCAGCTGTGTCAGCCTTGTTATAGAGCCAGAGCCAGGGTGAGCGTACCCTTTGTACTCCAATTAAGACATTTGTTTAAGGTATGGATGTTAGGCAACAGTGTCAATAACAGAGTACTAGGCAGCATGTTTTACTGCTATACAGACATGTAAAGTGAGTCCCTACCTGCAGACCTGTGACTTCATGCACTGAAAAATGGCTACTTAATTTGCAATGCTTTGTGTGGCAAAGAGTGTATTAGTAATCAATTAAATTCTGTCTTCATAAAAATGTAATTGAAATGCAGCACAACACTGGATTTGAACCCAGGACTGTGTGTGGCAAAATGTACTGTATGCAAGTCATTTAAGAGACTGAGCTACTGAATCACTGCTGCAGCAGTTCGGCTTGCAATATATAGGTTCAAAGGTGTGTACTAGGCTAATGGCCCTGGGGCCTTTACAAGCCTAGCCATAGGATTACCCTGGCATCATGCCACCTGACCTTAGTTCCCAGTGCCTCTGTCAAGTAGAGCCACTGGAGTTATCCCTGGGGTGAATTTTTTATTTCCCATCCACTCATCAAGATTTCTCTTGAAGAGGGTCAGTGAGGTGCTGTGTTTGACATGTATTGGAAGTCTATTCCTTAGCATGGGCAGTCTCTGGGTTAAGAACCTGTTCCTCCAGTACATTCTGTTGATTGTGGTAGTGAGGGTGAAGTCTCTGGAGTATGTGGTGCGGAGGGATTAGGATTTCTTTAGATGTAGAATTTCTAACACAGCTGGGTCAGACATGGCTTTGTAAGTCAAGCAGAGATTGTCTTTAAGTAGGCGATATGAGACAGAAAATAGTTGGAGTTTTTTGGGTCTGTCCATATAGGACAAGTGTTTAAAGTCTAGGATCCTCTTTGTGAGGTACTTTTGTGGCCTCTCCAATTCTTGCAGGAGTCTAGTGAAGTACATGCCAAATGGGGCATTGTACTCGATGATTGGAATAATGAGGGAAGAGTAGAGGGAGACAGTGACCTCTTTCTTCCTGGATGCAAAACCCTTAATAATGAGATGTGCCACATAGACAGAATTTCTGACCACAGCGGCAATGTGGGGATCAAAAGAGAGGTTGCTGTCAACCTGTGTTCCCAGTTCTCTTATAACACCTTCTGTGTTTAGTGGACTACCATTGATGTGGTAATTCATGGCAACCAGGTTTTTCCCAAAGGGGATAATGACCCATTTTATGGCATTAAGCTTAAGACTATGGTTCTGACACCTGTTGTTGGTTTCAGTGAGGCTGTTCTGTAGTTCTGTAGAATGTCAACATCACATGGGGAGTTAATAATACCTCCCAACTTGTAACCATTTGCAAACTTTTTCAGCCAGAGTCACTTCTTGTTAGCCTGGACTTCAGAGAAGTAGATACCAAACAAGAGAGGACCCAGGACCGAACCCTGTGGGACTCCACTCGTGACTAGTCAGCAGTCTGACTTGGAGTCAGCTAATTTCACACTGTAGGTTCTATCTGTTAGCCAGTGTGTAACCCACCTAATGATATAGGGGTTGATGCCTAGCTTAGTGCATTTTTCTATGATACCTGAGTGGGGAATGGTATCAAAGGCCTTGGCCAGATCAAGATAGGCTGTAAGAATCACCTTGCCTTCATCCACAGCCCTGGTGACTGACTCAAAGAAGTCGACCAAGTTGAGCAGACATGATCTACCCTTCACAAAACCAAAGTGTGTGGGATTCAGAGTTTGGAGATTCTTTATATCCTTGTTTATTAGGTCCATGATGATGCATTCCATAGCTTTGCATATCAGGCTCATCAGGCTAATGGGGTGATAGTTCCCAGCAACTGTAGTCACTCCTCCTTTGTGGAGAGGGATAACTGTAGCAGTGCACCATTTAGTAGGGACAAAGCCTGAGGTGAGGGTGTGATTGAACAGGGCACACAGGTGAGGTGCCAGTTCACTCTGTCATTCATATAGTACACAGCCAGGGATATTGTCAGGTCTGATAGAAGCTATATTCTTGGCATTGGACAGTGCGGTTTTAACCTGTGCAGTAGCAATACTGGGTGCCTGGCAATCTACTGGTATTGTGATTGCTCCGTTGGGGGGGAGAGAGGGGTAAAGTTGGCACTGAAGCTGTCGGCCAGTATATTGGCAATATCTGTTGGCTCGGTATAGGAGGTGCCATTGTGCAGTAGCTCAGAGCAAATCATGGTATTGCAGTGGAGATTCTTTACATAACTATAGAAGGCTTTCTGGTTATCTTAACTATCTGCTGCAATTCTGTTTTCATAGCTAGCTTTAGAGGATTTGATGAGGGATCTCAACTTTTTGTTGAGGCTGTTAAAGGAGTTTTTCCAGTCTTGGGACTTCACCTTATTCTGCATCAGTTTCCTCCTTCTGTTGTAGAGTGTGTTTATGGTAGGGGACCACCAGATTGGCTTCCTTTTTTTGGACAAGAGCATATTGGTAATATTGGGTATTGCGATATCCATGCATTTGTGTACATGTTCGTATAGTGCATTGGTGCATGATTTGGCTGTCATGCAACTATTCTTCATTTGCATGGGTGCTGTGAAGTTACCCACCTTTGTTTTTAGGAGCCCAAAGTTAGCTTTGGAAAAGTTTTTCATGTTGGTTACCTTTGTGGGGGGGGGGGGGATTTCCAAGGTCATTAGTTTGTGGTCGGATCTAACCAGGGAGGAGTTGACTATTGGTGTAGAACAGTGGTCACCCATGTTAGTAATGACCAGGTCAATGATGTTGTTACCTCTAGTAGGGGTAAGAATGAGCTGGTCCATGACATTGGAATTAATGAATTCCAGGAAACGTTGGGCAAGTGTATTGGTACAAGAGTGGTTTTCTCAGTTAATGGAGGGGTAATTGAAGTCACTTAGTATGAGATTGTTAGATTGTACCCTAATATTCTCCAGGGTGCTTAGGAATGTGGAGTGTTAGTCTTGGGACATGGCTGGGGACCTATAGCAGGCTACAACCTGAATCACTGTCTTATGTGTGTCTTATGTGCACACATACATGCTGAAAAAACATTCTCTACATCCATCAGTATGTGCATGGCTTTATATGGATGTATTTCTGCATCAGAGTCCCATATGAACATGTATTTTGCCACAAATGACTAAGCAGGTGACTTTCTATGTGTTGCTAATAAAATGGCACATTTACTTCCTATCACAGGCCTCAGATACACCAATTATCATGTGTTTAGCTGTCTAATAATGAACTATTGCACCAGAATCCAAGGTTCACTCCCATTTTTTCATTACTGTTTATTCCAGTTTGAGTGGTTCATCATGGTGCACAGCTCTGCTGAAACATGCCTAATGACTGCAATTGGCAATTGCTATGTTTTGTTTAAACCACCTGTTTTAATTAAGAGTGGTATGGTGGATTAATGAAGTGTGCTGCAGGTGTGATGGGCTTGAGTTCAAAACATGGCAGATGTGTTTATTTTGTGCATGTGACTTACAATGTTAAAAACAAATATACTCATTATAGCTCTATTTAACTGAGCTAAGCAAAGCTGTGCAACCCTGTGCATTGTGCAGCTCCACTCTAAAAGAATATAAAGAAAAGAAAAGAAAAAGGGGAGATAGGAAAGTGATGAAATGGAGGCAAGCAGGGGCAAAACATATTGAAAGAGAGGAAGAGATGTGCTGGAAGGATGTAGGAAAGAACCATAGCTATCCATTTATTGTAAAGGAACAACTGTGCACTTTGACAGATTTGTAAGTGAATTTGGATTCTCAAACCCCAGAGAGGGGTGTGAAGACAACATACCTGCATTGTCAAGCCAATTTCACCCAATTGCTTGTGTCCAGTGGATATGTGTGTGAAATGGAGAGCTATGTATGGGATGATTTTTTTGGGGGGGGACAGGTGCCTTTTCTTTTTTTTTGTTTTTTTTTTTTGTTAGGTGAGAGTGGAATGTTGGGAAAGGGACATAAGTACATGTGGGGGATAAATTAGGTAGGTGAGGATGCATTTGCAAACAGACAAGACAGACAAAACAGCAAACAGGGGTAGTGTGTGACACATGAGGGGTGAACACCTTTGACGGGCATGGTGTTGTGGAATCCGAGTTACATGTGCTTCCAGACAGCAGCAGCATGACTCACATCTCCTTCCAAGGGACTGGCAGCACTGCTCCTTCACTGCCATAAGGGTGGCTGTGCTGGAGGCTGGGCACAAGAGTGCTGCTGCCCCAACAGGTCAGCCAGCATGCCCTCAATCCAGTGCAGGCACTGATCATAGCCACAGTGGACTATCCTGCATACAAGGACTGGTAGCTCATCATGGGTGCATTTGCAGCAAATACCCCTTTCAGAACCCACCACTGTATAGCACCAAAAAGCCTAAATTGGTTAGAATTATCCCATCACCTCACATACACACAGCTTCTTACCACCTATAAAATTATCCAGAATCCATCTTCTTGTTAAGCACTGAATACAATTTTGCACAACTAGGTTCCTAGTCGGTCATTATGATCCGTGACCAAAAACTCTTATCTGTCCACAAACCTATTAAATCTGCTGGGCATTGTCTGTACCTGTACCATGTTGCTAAGGCCTGGAACTCCTTATCTCTATCCATCAGGCCAATACCCTCCCTCCCATCCTTCAAAATCATTCTGAAAACCTTCCTAGCCAAATGTTGTCTCTGTTCTTGCTCAACAGCACAATAAACTATATTCTTAAATGTGGGCAAATACCTGCTCATACCTCACATCTTCTTACTATCACTTCTTCACTCACCTTCTTATAGATTTATAGGTTCATAGGAGGTTACTAGGCTAATGGCCGTAGGGCACCTACAAGCTTTGCCATGTTATACCTGTGTTCCCTAACTGACCTTGGTTATATGGCCATTATTCAGATAGTGAGTCTATGATCAGCACTGACTTCCCCTGTCCATGAGGGACATAGGTGTCACCCCTGGGGTGAATTTATGGTCTCCCATCCAATTGACTAGGTTAAGCTTGAATAGGATTATTGAGGAGATCTGCTTCACATGAACTGGGAGTTTATTCCAGAAGAGTGGCAGTCTCTGGGATCTGCCTCTTCAGCAGGTTCCGTTAATGTCACAGGCTAGGTTGATATCCTTGGAGTGAGTGACTGTTGTCCCATTTGACTTGCAGATGTGCTGCATTTCCTTTAGGTCAGTGTCAGAGATTGCTCTGTAGGCCAGGCACAAGTAGCCTCTTAGCAGCCTGTAGGATACAGAGTATAGTGACAGGGCTTTCAGTCTTTCTTTCTAAGTTATGTTTTAGAGGCCCTGAATTTTTTTTGGTGAGAAACTTCTGTGGTCTCTTCAGTTGCTGCAGGTGTCTGGTGAGGTACATGCAAAAGGAGCATTGTACTCTATTAGTGGTCTAATGAGGGTCAAGTACAGAGGAGTTATAACATCCTTAGTCTTGGATGCGATGCCTTACTTATGAGATGTGTAACACAGAAGACTTTCTTTACCAGTATGAACACATGGTGATCAAAATTAAGATTTCTTACAACTTGTGTTCCTAAATCTCACACCACTGGGCTTGAGCTTAGAGGGGTGCTGTCAATATTGTAATTTACCAAGACTTCCTGTCTGCCAAAGGGGATAACAATGCACTTTTTGCATTTAGTTTTAGTCTGTGGCTTTGGCACCAATCATTTGTCTGTGTTAGCCCCTTTTGTAATATGTTAACATTGCTTAGGCACTCAAGGATTGTGCCCAGTTTGCAATCATCAGTGAACTTGCTAAGCCATGGGCCATCTACATTCACCTGGACTTCCAGGAAATAGATTCCAAACAGTACAGGGACCAGCACAGATCCTTGTGGTACACCACTTGTAACTGGTCTACTGGTAGAGGTGTAATCCCCAACTTTGACAGTGTGCTTTCTGTCGGTGAGCCAGTTAGCTACCCATCTAGTGACTTAGGGGTTAATCCCCAGCTGGGAGAGTTTTCAGTGATACCTGAGCAAGGGATTGTGTCAAAAGCCTTGGCTAAGTCAAGATAGGCAGCATGTACCATTTTGTCTTCATTCAGGGCTTTGGTGATACTCTTGCAGAAGTCTATCAGGTTCAGTAAGCATGATCTACCCTTAATGAAGGAAAACTTGGTTGGGTCAAGAGACTGAATGTTACCTATGTTCTTGTTGATAAGGTCCATGATGATTCTTTCCATGGCCTTGCAGAAAAGGTTGGTTAGGCTTATGGGTCTATAGTTTCCAGGGTCAGTTGATGTACCCTCTTTGTACAAAGGGATTATTGTTACTGTTCTACAGTCTGCTGGAACAAAGACAGTGCTCAGGCTGAGGTTAAACAGAGTGCCAAGTGCTTCCACTAGGTATTGTTTTAGATTATTTAGTGGACCGGAGTTCTGCTGTGGTGACCCCTAACCGGGAAAAGCCGAAAGACACAGCAAGTAAGTAGCCTGGGATGTTATCTAGTCCTATAGAGACCGTGTTTTTGGTCTTGGAGAGCATGGATATGACCTGCTCTTTGGAGATAATAGGTAGAGGACTGGTGTCAGGTATGATTTGAGATATGCCTGTTGGGGACAGGGAGGTGAAGTTTGCACCAAATCTGTCAGCTAGCAGGTTAGCAATTTCCTCAGGTTCAGTATAAGAGGTACTGTCTACTATAAGTTCAGCACATAATTGGGCATTCCCGTTTAGATTTTGGACATGGCTAAAGAATGTCATGATTATTCTTAGCTAGGGATGCACATTTAGCTTCATAGCTAGCTTTAGAGGACTGTACAAGATATTTGATTCACTTGTTCAAGCTGTGGAGGGTATGCTTCTCCTGCTGACTACCTTCCCTCTTATTCTTAGACATCAATTTCTTTCTTTTGTCATATAATCTATTTATACTTGAGGTCCACCAGGGTGGAATGTTTTATGTGAGGACCTGGTTTTGATCTGGTCAGGTACAACTGAGTCTATACAGTTGTTTAGGTGGTTATACAGGGCATTTGTGTACTCCTCCGCATATGAGTCATTCCTGGCTGTGTTAGCAGGGGATTTGAAACATTTTATATAATTGCCTAGTAGGCTGTAGTTTGTTTTCGATACATTTTTCAGTTTGTTTTGCTCCTGTGGGGATTTCAGATTTGATCATTACTTCAAACGAGATAGATTTATGGTCTGACCTTACCAGGGAGGGAAACACACAGGGGATAGTGCAGTAACCTCTCATGTTGGGGAGTACTAATTCTAGGACATTTCAGCCCCTTGTGGGGGTGCAGACTAGCTGTTCCAGGACAGGGTATTTGCATTGACAAAGTCCAGAAACCTCAGGGTGAGCATGTTTGTACACATGTATGTTGCCCAGTCAATGGCAGGATAGTTGAAATCACCCATGACCAACGTATTGGGCTCTACAGTGAGTGAGCCTAATAAGTCCAGGTAGGCAGTTTGCTTCTCTTGGCTCATGGTGGGGGATCTGTAGCTAGCAGTGATGTGGTAGGGGCCTTTAACTATAGTTAATTAGACCTGGAGTAACTCAACAGTGTTATACTGTTTAACCAGTCTCAAGGTATATTTGGCTTTAATAAAGATAGATACACCTCCACCGTTGTTTTCTTCACACTTATTTTGGGGTCTGAATATGAGTAAGGCATTCTAACCTTGTATGGTCTGGGTGCTGTCTGCGGCCTTGAACCATATCTTAGTGGCCGCACAGATGTCAGCATCGTTCAAGGTGTGGAGTGCTTCCAGGGAGTGCAGTTGCCTGTTTAGGCTCCTAGCATTAAGTAGTATAACCTTGAGTTTGTCTTGAGTGGATTTTTTTTACTTTGGAAATGTTATTGTTTTGACATTGCCTAAAAAAGGCACTATGGGGGTGGCAAGTGCCTTTGCTAATACTTCTTCTATCAGTACATCTATCAATTTCTCTCCTTAAATATTCTATATGCCTGCTTTTTTCTCACTTTGTATTGCAATTCCTGTTTGCATTATACTAACTTAGCTTTTATTTCTCTATAAATTGGCTAAAATTTCTCAAACTGTTAAATCATTGTCATATGACTTGTATCTATTCTTAACCAATGTGTTCGTATCATGTCTAATTTGGTATAATTATTTAAACTGCATTTATTTTTTGTATTATTTTTAAAGACTGCAAAATTATTATTCTTAAAAAGTTTTGTAATACTTTGGAGCTTTTCTCCATGGGCCACTGTGGAAAATGCTCTCTTACCCAATCAGACTTTCCTGGTAATAAAATGTCAATAAATAAATAAATAAATATGCTATTTTTCAAAGCATAAATAAGCTGAGCTTAACTCCTTTATGTCACTTTACACTACTATATTGATAACATTGAAAAATCATGCTGTCACACTGTCAACACTTTTATATAGTGCAAACTAGCATTAAGCATGTGCGCACTTTGTGGTATCAAAATCCATCTTGTGAATGTCACATAAGTGGTTTAATGTACACATTGTAGCATGTTTCATGCCAGTTATAGTGGTTTCTGTTCTGATTATCTGTTGCAGTAACTCACAACAATTATATATCAGCAATCCATAAGTTATACTTCAGAACTCCTTGTATAATAATAAAATAAAAACATAATTTAGCAGTGTGCTTTTAAAATGACAAGTGCAATCTTTTATTGGTTGTACATAGGTTTCTCTGAGACTGAATTCTTGGGAATAATCAGGGAAATTAGTGCTGTATCTTAATAGCATTTTACTGGTGTGCTCTATAGTGCTATCACACTAACAAGCGATTCCAAGACAGGAAACAGTCACATGGAACAAAGCTCATTAGCAACTAATTTGCAAGCCTCTGAAATGAACATTTAATGAAGCTGGAACAATTGCATTAAGTGTTCTCCCTGCTAATCCATGCAAATCTTATTTTTTGGACCCCCCCCTCCTTTCGATCATGGTTTGTGGCCCAGCCCCCATAACCCATGCAACAGTTTTTTTTTTATCCCCCATTCTATCGTGAGTTGCAGCTCAGCCTCATAATCCAAGCAAAATTTTTTTTGGTCTCCCCTTTCGATCATGAGTAGTGGCCCCATATCTCAGTTGTACCAGATCGTCCAACTAAATATTTGCCTACCCCGCCATACTTTGTTATATCTGGGGCTGGTTATATGGATCCTAGGCAACAGGGGCTGGGCATCTCTCTGGGGGGGGGGTTCTTAGTTAGACCTACCCATCCCCCCCTCCCCAAGTGTTAGTGTGGCTTGGTCCAGGATCAGAGTGCAATGTGAGCAAGCAGCTAGGACATGCCCACTTTCCACTCATTGACCACTTTTTCTCTAGCAATATCCCTGGCCTCCACCAGCAATTATCAACAAGAGACACTCACTTACCACTACCTCATGGGATAGGTACACCCATCCCTCCCCTGCTGCTCCATCAGTTGCCTGAGCTACTAAGCAAACCCTGGTCACCTGGACCATAGTCACGGCTTTATCCCTTTACACCACCAGAGAGCACCAATCTATGCAACACTGTTGCACAGACACCTATGCACAGACACCTACACAAACACACACATATCCATATATATCCTTACAGCACTTACCTGCTGTTGGCTATCAAAGGCAACAAAGAATATTAAGCACCAAACTGCTGCTTTCACTCCTCACAGTTTGCTTTTAAATATCATGGTAAAGATTTCATAGGTTCATAGGTTCATACTAGGCTATCTGCCCTAGGGCATTTATAAGCCTAGCCAGAGTATGTTTGACTTTGGCCACCCATTTTAAATTAATTTTGCTATGCCCTTTTTCAAGGTTAGTATACTGTACCTCTGTCTAACAGTGACACAGAAGTGATACCCGGGGTAAACCTACGATCTCCCATCCACTCATCAAGATTCCTCTTGAAGAGAGTCAATGAGGGACTCTGCCTAACCTAGACTGGGATTTTATTCCAGAGTGAAGGGAGCCTCTGGGTTATGAATCTGTCCCTCCAGCATGTCCTATTTATTTCAGTGCTGAGGTTCAAGTCTCTCAAGCGTGTAGCTCGATGGGATTTGGATTTTCTGAGGTGCAGCATGTCCCTTAATTCCGGGTTGGACATGGCTTTATACGTCAGGCACAGGTCGCCTCTGAGCAGGTGGTATGCCACTGAGTAGAGCTGGAGTTTCTTTAACCGGTCAGCATATGGCATCTGTTTGAGCCCTTTGATCCTCTTGGTGAGGTACATTTGGGGTCTTTCCAGTTGCTGCAGGTGTTTGGTAAGGTACATCCCAAAAGGGGCATTGTACTCGATTATGGGCCTGATGAGGGATGAGTAAAGAGGCACGATGACCTCCCCTGATCTAGATGTGAATCCCTTCATGATTAGGTGGGCTATATAAAATGTTTTTCTAACCACTTTGGCCACGTGGTTGTCAAATGAGAGATTGCTATCAACTTGGGTCCCCAAGTCCCTAATTACTTCTTCTGTACTTAATGGATTACCACCTATGTGGTAATTTGGGGGCACTTTGTTTTTGCCAAAGGGGATGACTATACACTTTTTGGCATTTAGCTTGAGGCCATGGCTCTGGCACCATTTGTCTGTTTCTATGAGGCCCTTTTGGAGGATGCTTGTGTCGACTTGAGAGTCGATTATGGCACCCAGTTTGCAGTCATCTGCGAACTTGGTCAGCCACAGTCCTTCTGTGTTGGCCTGTATCTCCGAGAAATATATACCGAACAAGAGAGGTCCTAGGACTGAGCCTTGTAGGACGCTACTTGTAACTGGTTTGTAGTCTGACATGGCTCCAGCAATTCTAACCATGTGGGTTCTGTCCTTGAGCCAGTTTGCAACCCATCTAGTGACACAGGGGTTTATATTTAAGCTGGTGAGCTTATCTGTAATGCCCGAGTGGGGTATTGTATCGAAGGCTTTTGCGAGGTCCAGGTAGGCTGTGTGGACCACCTTCCCTTCGTCAATGGCCTTGGTGACTGTTTCAAAGAAGTCAACCATGTTTAAGAGGCAGGATCTGCCCTTAACAAAGCTGAACTGAGTAGGATCCAGTGTCTGTAGGTCCCCAATATCTTTATTTATGAGGTCCATGATGATCCTTTCCATAGCTTTGCAGACCAAGCTAGTCAGGCTTATGGGGCGATAGTTTCCAGGGTCCATTGAGGCAACACCTTTGTGGAGAGGGACCACTGTTGCTGTATGCCACTCTTTGGGTACATATCCTGTAGTAAGGCTGAGATTGAACAGTAGTTTTATGTTTGGTTTTAGCTCTTCTTGGAGTTCATGTAGGACGCAGCCCGGGACACCGTCTGGTCCCATTGATGCTGTGTTTTTTGCTTTGGAGAGGGCGGCTCTTACCTGAGCATCTGAGATGTCAGGGGGGCAGCACTCTGCTGGGATAGATATTTGCCCTTTTGGTGTGGGAGGGGGAGAAGTTTGTGCTGAACCTGTCAGCTAGGATGTTGGCAATGTCTGTGGGTTTGGTGTATTTTTTGTCATTTTGGACTAATTCTGAGCATATCTGGGAATTCCCACCCAGGTTCCTAACATAACGAAAGAAAGCCTTGTGATTATCCTTAGTGTCCTGTGCAATTTTTCTCTCGAAGCTGGCCTTAGACGGTTTTATGAGTGCCCTTAGTTTTTTGCTAATACTGATCAGAGATGCCTTCCCTTTTTGGGATTTTGCTCTATCATGTAGTAGCTTCCTCCTTCTATTTTATAGTTTGTTTATGGCTGGGGTCCACCAGACAGGACGTCTGCCTTTGGAGGATTGGGTCTTGGTTTTATTTGGGATTGCATGATCCATGCATTCCTGAAGGTGTTCATAGAATGCGTTTATAAAGGATTCTGCGGTTTGGGACATATTTTCAACAGGCCCAGGGGCTTTGAAGGATTCCACCTCAGTTTTGAGGAGTGTGAAATTTGCTTTAGAGAAGTTTTTCACTGTGGTTTTCTGGGCAGGGGGTGGGGTCGGGATGTGAATATCAAGTGAGATTAGTTTATGGTCTGATCTTACCAGTGAGGGATACACTTCTGGTCTGGAGCATAGAGTCCCCATGTTGGTGATGATCAAGTCCAGTATGTTTTCCCCTCTTGTGGGAGTGGTAACAAGTTGTTCCATAGCATTTGAGTTTATGAATTCTAGGAAACTTTGGGCTAGGGTGCTGGAGCTAGAGTAATGCTCCCAGTCTATGTTTGGGTAGTTGAAGTCGCCCAATATAATGGTGTTTGGAGAGACCTTCATATTTTCCAGTGTTCGCAGGAAGGCCGAGTGGGGTTTCTGGGTTTGGGAGGGTGGTCTGTAGCAGGCTATAAACTGGAAGGCAGTTTTACCCACTGTTAGTTACACATGGATAGTCTCTGATGCTTCGTGCGTTGCCACCAACCTGGAGGTGTGGGTATCTTTGATGAATATTGATACTCCCCCTCCTTTTGTGGTTTGGTCCAAGTTTTGGGGCCGAAAAGCATGGTATGAGGTATAACCTGGTAGTGCTGGGATGCTCTCTGGAGCCCTGAACCAGGTTTCTGTTACTGCACAGATATCGATGTTCTCCATGCTAAGGAGAGTTTCAAGTGCATGCATCTTGAGGTTTAGACTTCTGGCATTGAGTAGCATTACTCTTAGTTTCTTATCCTTGTGATATCTATGGAGGTGGGTTTGTCTTCTGAGCCTTGCCTAAAAAAGGCACTATAAGCCTTTGCCAATATCCGAAAGCCCAGGGGTGACAGGTGCAAGCCATCCCTAGCGAAGTATCGTGGCTTGTCGAGCATATCATCCCAGGCTGACAGGCATTGGATCCCCTTTGAATGACACCAATACTTAAGCCAATTGTTGAAATTGATCATCTTGTCTTCATATTGTGGCATCATTCTTGGTGAGGGTAAGACGCTACTCAAGGTCAGGGTCATACTGGCCTGGGCTACATGCTTAGAGAGCTCCTCTATGTCTCTTTTCATGTAGTCCAGGGAGGTACATCTCAAGTCATTCACACCAGCATGGACAATGACTGAGTCATATTTGTACTTGCCTTGGAGTGACCTGAGTGTTTGTGTTATATGGCGGATCCTAGCACCTGACAGGCTGCTCACCGTGACCTTCTCCTTGTTCAGCCTGGTGAGTGGGAAGTCAGTGTGCCTGACGATAGAGTCACCTATTACAAGTGTATCAGGTGTGTTGTTTAGCCTTAAGGGCTGTGACTGTTCGGCACACTGGCTTTGTGAGATATGTGTTGCACGTGTTTTGTTTTGGGGTAGCGGTTGCTTGGGTGTCTGCTTTGGAGGTCTCTGCTGCTTAGGCAGATCTTTATTTAGAGCCTCTGAGTATGTTTTTGTATGATTATGTGTTTGGTTTGCTGTCGTGGTAGGTCTATGTGAGACTGGAATTGTAGTGAGTGTGGTTTCCTTCTCCTCCTGACTGGTTATGCCAGTACTGAGTTGAGAGAGCTTAGCCTCCAGTTTGGCTATATGGTTGCATCTCTCACATGTGTTGGAATTTGTTGGGAGGAGGAGAGGGTTGTCTGTGTACATGAGGCAGTTGTAACATTGCCTCAAGATTCCCAGGTTCACCAGCTGGACCGGAGAGGAGATTGACAACTGACCTTTGGACATGCTAGAATAATACTGGGAATTCCTTTATAATTGAAAACAAGGGCCAATGGGGAGTGAGGGTGTAGTGCTTTTAATTTTTAGTGCTGACTTATATAATTGCTTTAGTGAGCAAGTGCCAGGTAACTTAAGTGCAATGTGTTACAGGTAACTTACATGCAAAAACGACAAACAGTAACTTTCTTTCAAGTGAAACAAGGAAATAAGTACAGTAAGCAATGCAGATATCACTAGGGATCCACAGAAGCACTGAGAAGCCGCGTTTTAGGTGGAATTAGCGTTCCAGGAAAATAACAAGCAAACAAACAACAAGCATACAAACAAAGCTAGATTCAGCAGGCCCGGATCTAGTCTATGCTACAGCAAACAAGGTGTACCAATTTCAGTAAGAAGCAGTTCAAATATGCAGGCACTATAAGCCTTTAACCAGAAATTCCCAGCTCAGAAGGGCAGAGTCCAGCCTCTCCTCCCACAAGAGTGCAGACCATGAACCTTCTTACTGTAAAATAACTGGCCTGAAGCCCAAATGCTTAAACCAGAACTAATACACTTTTAGAATAACTGATACTGAGCCCTCAATCAGCAGTTCCCAACCTAGAAGGATGTAAGCTATCTGTTCTGCCACTACAGTGCAGACCACAAACCCTCTCAATGTAAAACAACTGGTCTGAAGCCCAAGTGTTGAAACTAAAAGGCTTAGAATGAGTTACACCAAGCAGTAATAAATACAATTGAGTACTTTTAAGATGATGCAAAAGCAAAATAAAGTAGGAAGAAACACAAGTACAGTAAAAGCAGATGATTTTTTTTCAGAAAAGTAGCAAAAGCAGTAGTAAATACAATTCTCATGCAGTGCAAGCCGGCACACTTGAATATGTAGCAATGTTAGTCCACACACAGTTTGAAAAAATGTAATTAAATTAAAAAGGACTAAAAGCAAGTGCAGAAAGGGTTAATTAGGTGGAATTCGGTAATGAGATGGGCCTTGGGGAGTGTCTTAGATCAAATCTACAGTGGGGAGGGCACTGCAAAAGCCACCAAATTTAAACTACAGCCAAGAACTGGGAGGGGGGGTGGGGAAAAACAGTTTCAACACAGATGTGAGGAATGTGCAAATTATAAAGCCAAAAAATATATACTGTTCTCTCTCTCTCTCTCTTTCTATATACATATATCTATATATATATATATATATATATATATATATATATATATATATATATATATATATATATACAACAGATATCTAAGCAAACAATTTAGCTCTATAATACAGAATAATACAGAAAAGTATACTCAGCTCTATATATTTGCAGATAGTTCTGTAAGGCTGTCTCTCAAACGAAGGTTTCAGTTTGAATGCAGATTGTTATTTGTTTTTGAATCAGTCTGAAACACTATTTTGCTCCTAGTGCATGGTTCCAGTGCAGAGTGAATGACTAATTTGCATTAGCCACACCCTCCAATTGCCACATTGGCAATTATCCCGCAAGATTCCTGTAGCACTACTTGCCAGATCCTTCACACTACTCTACTCACTCCCCCATAATGCACTGTTCGGTTTTGCTAATGACAGACTAGTGCAGTGTGTTACGTGTTTTTGAACTCCCCTTTTGTTTACTGAATTAGATTTATTAGAGCAAGCAATCCACAAGTGTTGGTGAGTCATAGTTAAAAGGTATTCATGCCAGATGATGTGCATGTTTCTTAATGCAAAATAGTTTACTGCATTATGTAAACAAGTGTGAAAAAATAGGCCTGGGAAAAGGAATAAGATAGCCCAGAGGATTAGACTGGAGATTACTTTTATGCAAGACTGGATGCTGGATTTGTGTAGTTACATAACTGACTTGCATGTGAAGGCTGGATTGCATTTTGGTGGTTACTGGTTAGCACATGAAATTTAGTAATTAATAGCTGGTTAAGTTTACTTATGGAAGCAGTTCAGATGTCCGCAAGATGAAAGGAACAAAAACAGGTAAGGCAGCAAATGCCTAGATGTGAAGTTGCCATGACAGCGAAGGAGCTGAAGTAGTAAAGAAGAAGGGGTATCTACCTACAGAAAGTCATTTATTTTTATGATTCTGAAAGGCATTTACATTGAATTTGATGAGCATCTGTTATCTCTTCAAGACTTTGTTGGAAATTGGTTGGTAGCAAGACACTGACAAATAACTAGTAGGTCCCCCTCTTTATGAAAATGTGGCAAAGACAGAACTTTGAAGTTATTTATTGCATTTTATGCCTTTTTTCCATTTTATCTTTTTTCTTATATGTTTATTTATCCTTGGTGTCTGGCCGTTATTGCAGAGGATTACAGCTCTAAGCTACTTCCTGAAGTCCTGGGTGCAGGCTTTGCTTCTTTTGTCATCCATTAGCCTACTGTCTGACTCTGCTGTTCCTGGGTTGTTCACTCAAAAGGGGACATGTGCATCTACGAGGCTTAGACTCTGAGGTTCAGCCACGGAAATGAAAGAAAAGGCAATAAAGTGCAAATCTGAAGACATACAAAGCATACATCTGTGGTACAAATAATATATATGCTATATATAACAGAGAAACAAGTCTCAATTAATCATACAGGAAATAGATGGCAGAGTGAACACACTTGATTATCAATCAGCAAAAATACCACAGAATATTCAAACAATAAAACAAAGGCAGGAACAGGAAACCAAAAAAATACTCTTGACAGTAGTAGAAATAGCATAAAAAACCTTTTAATTGCCGCTTTCGTCCAGAGACTTCATCAGAATACACACCATAACAACTACAGACTTTATATACTTTACCTCAAAAGTAATAAAACAATTAAACAATCAATCAATTAGTAAAACTATAATAATTGTAGTTTAAATATACAAATTCCGTTGTTAATTAATTAAAAAATGTAGACAAACCCACAGAGTGCTTATCAATACTAAGTCTAGAACCTTTTAAAAAACATTTGATGTTAGTTGCTTCATTTAAGCCGGGGAATCTATCTGCTTTTAACTTAACCTGCCATAATGTTTCCCTTTGTTCAACAAAATTCCTGAAGTCCCCCCCTCTGAGGTCCGATTTGACAACCTCGACAACAGTAAATAAAAACTTTTTAAAATTTGTACAAACAAGGGAATGCTTAAATAGATCACTATTTACATCATGTATTCTAATATTATATACATGTTCGCGAATACGAGCGTTAAGACGCCTTGTAGTCATACCGACATAGAAGGCGGAACAGGTGCTGCACAAAGCAATGTAAACAACCCCCTTAGTACAACAATCAACATATCCGGGAACAGTAAAAGTCTGATCAATACTATCAACAGCAATAACTGAACCTTTAGCTATATACCTGCACATGTTACAATTATTGCAGGGGAACATACCTTTACCTAGAATCATGTGGTTGTCGTGTTTAAATTTGTTGAATTCAAGGGCTTTCTTGATATTATAATTATTTCTAAACACAAAACTTGGTTTGTTACCTAAGACCTTAAAGATATCAGAATTACCTTCTATGATCTTCCAGTTGTTTTCTAATATTTTTTTGATGTTATTCCCATCCGTACTCATATCTAAGGAACAAACCATATTGTCACAATTTTTAGATTTACCAAAGTTGTTACTAGAGGAGAAAATGTGACTAGGGTCAAATTTATCCAACAAGGCTGGGTAGTGTGATGTCCGTTTACTCAACACTTCCCTAATAGTATCATTCAGCAATTGCGGTGGATACCCCCTTTGATGAAACATGTTCCTAATGAATGCTAATTCGGCCAAAAGTTCGTTTTCATCTGATGTCATCCTACAGGCTCTAATGAACTGCCCTTTAGGAATGTTTCAAATAATGTGTCTAGGGTGTGCACTTGAAAAATGGACATAACTGTTTGTAAATGTCTCCTTGCGGTATATTTTGCTGTTAAATTTATTAACCCTAAAGTCCCACCATACGGTAATGTCCAAAAAATTAATTGACAAACCTGAACTTCCCAGGGTAAATTTCAGGAAACAGTCCATTTTATTAATTTCCACGAGAAATTGATTGACTGTCATTTGATTTCCTTCAATAATAAAGATTAAATCATCTACAAACCTCTGGTAAAATAAAATTCGAAAATTAGATTTCAAAGAACTCAAAAAAGTAACTTCCCACCAAGTCATAACGAGGTTGGCATAAGGGGGTGCAGCTGGAGACCCCATAGCTACACCTCTCTTTTGCCTGTAGTATTTGTCATTAAATAAAAAATAATTGTTTTGTAACATAATCTCAATAAATCTACAAATAGTAGAAATTTGTCCAACAGTATGCTGTCCATTGTTGTGTAATATACTACGAATAGCGTCAACGCCTTCTTCGTGCGGAATACATGTGAATAATGAAATGACATCTACAGTGAAAATAAAATGTTTATTGGGATCAAAGGCGTTAGTAGTAGCAAAATGATTCAAATTCATAAGGAAATGCCAAGAGTCTTGAATGAAAGATTCTTGCTTGGAAACTAAAGGACCTAAGGTGGCGTCTAAAATCAAGGAAATTCCTTCTGTAACAGAATTTGGGGCAGACACAATTGGTCTAAATGGAGGGTCGAAACAATTTTTATGTGTTTTCGGAACCCCAAATAGTGTTCCGATTCTTGGATTTTCGATGACACAAAATTCGTACACTTCCAAGTCTATTTCATTAGACATTAATGCCTCATATAAAAAGGAATGAATTAACCTTTGTTTTTTCTTTATGTCAAAAAGGGTGGTAACCTCATATTCTTCATCGTTTTCCAACATTTGTAACATTTTAGAATAATAGGTGTCCTGTTTCATGATGACAATATTGCCACCTTTATCACTCTTCATAAACCTTACAACTTTATTTTTTTGACGTAACTCTTTAAAGGCTTTTCTCTCATTTGTGCAATTGTGTCTGCCCCAAATTCTGTTACAGAAGGAATTTCCTTGATTTTAGATGCCACCTTAGGTCCTTTAGTTTCCAAGCAAGAATCTTTCCTTCAAGACTCTTGGCATTTCCTTATGAATTTGAATCATTTTGCTACTACTAACGCCTTTGATTCCAATAAACATTTTATTTTCACTGTAAATGTCATTTCATTATTCACATGTATTCCGCACGAAGAAGGCGTTGACGCTATTCGTAGTATATTACACAACAACGGACAGCATACTGTTGGACAAATTTCTACTATTTGTAGATTTATTGAGATTATGTTACAAAACAATTATTTTTTATTTAGGTTCATAGATAGATAGGTTCATAGATTAGTATTAAGCTAACTGCCCTTGCAAGCCATTTTAAGCCTAGCCAATCATCCCTTGTGAGACTCAAACCCCACACCTTGTGTTTGTAAGGCAAACACCTTAACCATTAGGCCACCCTCCCAACCCCCTATTTAATGACAAATACTACAGGCAAAAGAGAGGTGTAGCTATGGGGTCTCCAGCTGCACCCTCTTATGCCAACCTCGTTATGACTTGGTGGGAAGTTACTTTTTTGAGTTCTTTGAAATCTAATTTTCGAATTTTATTTTACCAGAGGTTTGTAGATGATTTAATCTTTATTATTGAAGGAAATCAAACGACAGTCGATCAATTTCTCGTGGAAATTAATAAAATGGACTGTTTCCTGAAATTTACCCTGGGAAGTTCAGGTTTATCAATTAATTTTTTGGACATTACCGTATGGTGGGACTTTAGGGTTAATAAATTTAACAGCAAAATATACCGCAAGGAGACATTTACAAACAGTTATGTCCATTTTTCAAGTGCACACCCTAGACACATTATTCGAAACATTCCTAAAGGGCAGTTCATTAGAGCCTGTAGGATGACATCAGATGAAAACGAACTTTTGGCCGAATTAGCATTCATTAGGAACATGTTTCATCAAAGGGGGTATCCACCGCAATTGCTGAATGATACTATTAGGGAAGTGTTGAGTAAACGGACATCACACTACCCAGCCTTGTTGGATAAATTTGACCCTAGTCACATTTTCTCCTCTAGTAACAACTTTGGTAAATCTAAAAATTGTGACAATATGGTTTGTTCCTTGGATATGAGTACGGATGGGAATAACATCAAAAAAATATTAGAAAACAACTGGAAGATCATAGAAGGTAATTCTGATATCTTTAAGGTCTTAGGTAACAAACCAAGTTTTGTGTTTAGAAATAATTATAATATCAAGAAAGCCCTTGAATTCAACAAATTTAAACACGACAACCACATGATTCTAGGTAAAGTTATGTTCCCCTGCAATAATTGTAACATGTGCAGGTATATAGCTAAAGGTCCAGTTATTGCTATTGATAGTATTGATCAGACTTTTACTGTTCCCGGATATGTTGATTGTTGTACTAAGGGGGTTGTTTACATTGCTTTGTGCAGCACCTGTTCCGCCTTCTATGTCGGTATGACTACAAGGCGTCTTAACGCTCGTATTCGCGAACATGTATATAATATTAGAATACATGATGTAAATAGTGCTCTATTTAAGCATTCCCTTGTTTGTACAAATTTTAAAAAGTTTTTATTTACTGTTGTCGAGGTTGTCAAATCGGACCTCAGAGGGGGGGACTTCAGGAATTTTGTTGAACAAAGGGAAACATTATGGCAGGTTAAGTTAAAAGCAGATAGATTCCCCGGCTTAAATGAAGCAACTAACATCAAATGTTTTTTAAAAGGTTCTAGACTTAGTATTGATAAGCACTCTGTGGGTTTGTCTACATTTTTTAATTAATTAACAACGGAATTTGTATATTTAAACTACAATTATTATAGTTTTACTAATTGATTGATTGTTTAATTGTTTTATTACTTTTGAGGTAAAGTATATAAAGTCTGTAGTTGTTATGGTGTGTATTCTGATGAAGTCTCTGGACGAAAGCGGCAATTAAAAGGTTTTTTACGCTATTTCTACTACTGTCAAGAGTATTTTTTTGGTTTCCTGTTCCTGCCTTTGTTTTAACACTTGATTATCAGCACCTTAGAGACACTGGGTTTAAAGTCTGCAGAAACATAAGTCATCATGTGTCTACGATGAATTGGTTTTATGACAGGAGTTGTATTCACTTGGACTGCTTTACCTACAACTCTGAAATTAACTTAATCACATGGAATGGTTTAGGTTTACCTCTGAAATTAATTTAATTAGCTCAGCTATTAAAAATAGAATAGATTAATTGAAATGAGACATAGTTTTAGGTGATGACTCACATATGAAATTTAAGTATTTCTTGCAAGTATGTGCATGGATGTGGTAACTCTTGAGGGGATAGCAGGCCCGATATCTAGATGTAGATGTAGCACCATCTTATGGTGGACTTATTCTATCAATTTAACCTGAGAGAGTGGTATGCCAACACTAATACTATACCAAACAAAGAACATTTGTTCAATGTCATCTGCCCTGACTTCAACTAGACTGTTAAGGCTGTACTTCATTAAAGGCCATGAAGGAAGTTGGAGTGGATAAAATCAGAAGAAGAAGGTGTTCATTGTGTCGTGGTCATGTCAGGACAGGAGGATGTATAAGTAAAGGATGAGAACTAACCTGTTGACAGTGTTATCAGTGATTAGCAAAAGAATCAATTTGGAGTTAGTGCTCTTTGCAGCTTTCTTTCTAATACTACAAGTGGTTCTTGTATGACTAGTGGCAGGATGTGATGTGGACCATATAATTTTCACTATGTTAAATAAGTGGCTGCAAGGTGAGAAACATGGCAGATACTGTTGTGCTTTAATCCATGCAGCTAAACTAATACAGTGGCAGTGCTCTTTAGTGCCACCAAATCTAGCAGGTTTAAAACAAGGAATGCTGGTAGCTTCCTTCTGACATTAAGACATCTGCACATGCTCAGTGTACCTCACAGGTGCTCAGGCAGATGCATGATGCTGTATCCCTCCAGGTGCAATGCTCACACAGAACAATTCAGAAACATTCATGAGCTCACCCCTCATTTGCATAATAATTGTGTTCAAAGGTAGAAATCTATGCAATAAAAGCCACAATGACTCTTTAGCTGTTTGTGAAACTATGGAGACAGCGCCAGATCCAGCACAAGGTGGCCTAGGTAGCTGCCTAGGGCCTACTGTTGGCTGGGGGCCTGGCCTGGACTTTGCAAAAATACAAAAAGAAGCTCTGTAAAAAATAATAAAAAAAAGATCTTTAAAATTTGTAAAATCTACTCCAAGACCACCAATCACTACAGAGCCCACATTCTGCCTCTGTTTTGTTCATAGAGAGTGAAGGAGCATTGAAACATTATTTTCTGGGGAATGCTGATCCCCAGAAAGCCTAATAATTTTTGCAAAGGTGTCAGTTTGGAATTTGTGCTTATATTTTACTCCCGGTGAGAAAAGGAGTAAAGTGCATAGATTTCTGACTTTTTCTTGTTGGGAAGTGACTGTCTGTGCTTGACCTTCCTGATTGGTCTCGTTGCTATTCAAGGCATCTACCAGGAAAAGGCTAAAGCAAGCCTACAGACCCTTACATCTTTTGTGATATGACTGTGGATCACCAAACAAGCTGTGGCCTGATTGGTGCTACCATTTTTCTTCTGGTGAGAGAGGAAGCAAAGGAACACTGTATCTCTGCAAAGTGAAGCTGAGGTGAGACCAGCACTAGTAGTAAGCAGGCAGTAAACATTCATGTGACTCCCCTTTTTTTCATCATCCTTGACAAGCTATTTTATTCTCTTCAGTAAGTACTGCTTGCTTTGCTTCTAACTTCAGAATTTCTGCCTAAATACTTATCCATAAATCATCTGGGTCTGTTTATTAGTTTCCCCTCAGGTGTTTGGCAGTGCCCTGTATAGACACAGACACCTTGAGTGACATTTTTCCTGTAAAAGCACCATTGAAATTTCACCAGTACCTAGTTGCACACAGGACAACTAGTTTGCAGTGACAAGCACTGCCCCCAGAGTTGCAAACCGAATACTCCTGACATTACTTTATGTTTTTACCCCATCTGTCTAATCAATAACATAAAAAGTATGTGTTGCCAAGGATAGGAACTTTCACACTATCTCCATTACCAGCTTGGTGGATATGGGCATCCTGGGGCAATGTAGAAACTGCCTCTTGCTCACTGATAACCAGTTAATTTTCAAACAAATTAATATGGTATATACGGGATATATTTAGACAATGACACTGGAGACAAAGCTCTCACATAAAAGCACTCCTAATGTCAATAAGGTTGTCAGCAGTACACATGCTGCATCCATCACACACAATTCAAAGCAGATATATAGACCCTCATATGCTGAAGCACATAATGTAACCTTCCTAAAACCCAAAGACCTCCTAGATGAAGTACACATAACAAACACCCTAAACAACCCTGAATGCACTCTTTCAAAACAACACCCACATCAACACAAACAGCCACATCTCATGGAGCCTCTACTTCTAAGCTCATAAGGCACACTACCACAAAATCCAACACTCTAGTAATTGGAGACACCACTGTGAGACACACTAATGTTCCTCTCACCAGGATTTGTAAGGATAAAGTCACGTTCAGTTGCTTATCATGGGCCTGCATCCAACACATTATGGACAAACTCAGGTCATTGGAATACAATATCAGTATGACTCAGTCATAATTCACGTGGGTGTAAATGACCTGAGGTGTACCTCTCTAGACTATATGAAGATAGACATTATGAAACTTTCAGAATATGTGTCCGAGGCTGGTATGAGCCTAGCATTGAGCAGCATTTTACCTTCTCCAAGGATGATGCCGCAATATGAACAAAGGATGACCGACTTTAATAACTGGCTTAGTTTTTCGTGTCATCAATATTTGTCAGTATGGAAGGAGATGGTCAACAGACCATGCTGCTTTGCCAGGGATGGTCTGCACCACTCCTCCTAGGCTTTCAAATATTAGCTAAAAAATTGTCTTCCCCCATAGTACCTTTTTTAGGTAATGCCAACTGAAAGTACTTTTGACATAGCAAATCAAAACCAAGAAATTATAAAGGTGTTACTGCTCAGTGCTAGGAGCCTAAACAAAAAACTCCACTCCCTACAAGTTCCTTTCACCCTAGGGAATGTTAGCATCTGTGCGGTCACTGAGACATGGTTTAAAGGCACAGAGAGCACAACAATAGTGCAGGTTATCACGTCTTCCACACATGTAGATCAACTACTACACACGCAGGGACTAAAGGCAGAGGTATCTTCATTTACATCAAAAATAAATATACCTCAAGGCTGGTCAAACAGAACAATGCACTTGAGCTTCTCCAAGTTCAAATCACTATAGGCAAAATTAATTACTATTTATTTGCAAGATATAGGTCCCCCCTATGACCTAGGAAACCCATAGCATGTATTCAAACTTATTGGAAACACTCACCATTCAACCCAATACCATATTCATGAGTGACTTTAATTACCCCACTATTAACTGGAAATCATATATGACACCAAACATACAGGCACAGAGATTTCTGGATTTTGTAAACACAAACTCCCTGGACCAGATTGTCAATATACCAACAAGGGGTGCAACCATACTGGATCTGGTCCTCACTAATATGGGAGACTACTGCACCACCCTAGTGCAATTTCTCTGGTAATGTCAGACCACAAAATGGTCTAATTTGAAGGAAAAATAAAACCTGGAACCCCAGCTAACCCTGAAATATTCAGGAACTATTCTAAGGCTAACTTCCTACTATTAAGTGATAACTTGGCAAAATGTCAAGCCCCCATAAAGCCTGAGAACACTGCTGCCTATGCAGAACTTTTCACAGAAACCCTACACAACCTTCTTAATAGCTGCTTAGAGGCAGCTGTATCCACCAGGAAAAAGTACAGAACTAACTAAAAAAACAAGCCACCCTGATGGAATCACAACCTCAAAAGGCTTTTGGATAGAAGGAAGAAAATCATGGCAGAAATTAGGAAGTGCAGCACCCAGCAGGATGAAAGCACAACTCAGAGAACAAATAAAGTCTACCAAAGTCAAATTTGAGGTAACATTTGGCCTCCCAGGCCAAGGACAACTATAACCACCAAGCAAACTCAAATCTATAATATATAACATTAAGTATCCTGTTTTTTTGCTTATTTTTTCAAGTTATTTATAGCACTTGTCTACTGTATATTTTTCTAGCTAGTTTCACTGTGTGTGAGGTATTAACTGGAAATTGTCCACTTTTATTAAGCATCTGTTGGGTTGTTTGATTCTGATCACTTGTTTGCAGTTAAAAGCTTTCTCTAGAGGCTATTTTAGCTGTTTACATTTTCATTTAAAGGCTCACTGCTGCTTTTCTGCTATGAGAAACATTTCTGCAGTTTGTTTCCCACACTCCTTCCCTATTGGTATCTGTTCTTATAGTTGGTGGCTTTGCAGTTGCCCGCCGCTACTGTAAATTTGATCTGAAGTGTCAATACCTCATTCTACCTAATACAGGGAGAACTTTCAGAAGGCCAATCAGCTTAGTTTCTGCTCCTCCTTTCTCTCTTTCCACTAAAAAAAAAAAAAAAAAAAAAATTTCTAAGCTTGTTCCCTGCCTTTCCTGTGGGTTGTCTAGTCTGGATACAGATTTGCTGTGTCCAGGACTGTTTGTGGCTTCTAAGCCCCCAAGCCTTTCTGTGTTGGAGGGGAGCCTTCTAGCTTAATTTTGTTTCTTAGAACTAGCCAGTTTTTTTGTTTCAGCACTCAAGTCTGTTTCTTTGAGCTCAGCACTTGTTCAGAACTTATTGTAAGCACTAAATAAGCTACAAATTACTACAGCACTCAACTTTCCTCACCGTCTAGAGGAAAACAGTTTCTAGTACTTAACAAATAAGCACCTATCCAGGTATGTCTCCTGTCTACCTGATGAATCTGGGCATCTTGGGGCAATGTAGCAATTGCCTCATGTACACAGACAACCCTCTACTCCTACCACCCAACAATACAATCTGTGAGAGATGCACTTATATAGCCAAACTGGAAGCAAAGCTCTCTTCACCTAAGATTGGACTAGACAGTCAAGAGGAGAAGGTAAACACTTGCACCACACCACACTCAGCAAATAGTCCCACAAAACCTACACCACCAAAACACACACATAGAAACACAAAACACACACCTACATTCGTGGAGGCTCTCAGTAAATACCTGCCCAAGCAAAATGGACCTCCACAGCAGAAACACAAGCAGCCTCCACCCCCAACACAACCCAAATGATGCACAGCCCACAAACTCAGTGTGCCATTCAACCACAGCCCATAAGGCATAACAACGTACCTAACACTCTAGTCATAGGTGACTCTGTAGTCAGGCACACTGATGTTCCACTCACCAGGCTAAACAAGGAGAAAGTTACTGTCAGCTGCCTGTCGGGTGCCAGGATCTGCCACATAACGCATGCACTCAGGTCACTCCACAACAAGTACAAATATGACTCTGTCATTGTCCATGTTGGTGTGAATGACCTGAGACGTACCTCCCTGGACTACATGAAAAGGGACATGGAGGAGCTGTCTGATCTTGTAGCCCAGGCAGGTATGACACTAGCCCTGAGAAGCATCCTGCCATCACCCAGAATGATATCACAGTACAAGGACAAAATGATTGACTTCAACAATTTGGTGTCATTCTAATGGGATCCAGTATCTGTCTGCCTGGGATGACATGATCGACAAACCATGATGCTTTGCCAGAGATGGCCTGCACCTATCGCCCCTGGGATTCTGGATACTGGCTAAGGCTTTAACCCCCTCTATAGTGCCTTTTTTAGGCAAGGTTCAAATGACAAATTCTCCACCATAACAGGTAGAAGCAAGAAGAATCTGCGGGTATTGCTACTCAATGCTTGAAGTCTAAACCTCAAAATGCACTCATTCAAGGCACTCCTTAAAATGAACATCGACATCTGTGCAGTGACAGAGACCTGGTTCAAGGCTCCAGAGAGCACTCCTGCATTACCAGGCTATATTCATACCACACCTTTCAGCCACCCAACTGGGAACGAAACACTAAAGGCGGACGCATGTCCATATTCATTAAGGATATCCACACCTCCAGGCTAGTTGCTCAGCATAATGCATCCGAGATTATCCAAGTGCAACTAACTCTGGGCAAGACCGCAATCCATATTGTAGCTTGCTACAGATCCCCCACCATGCCCCAGGATTCCCACTCCTCATTTCTTGATACACTGGAAAATATTAGGGTACAACCTAACACCCTAATAATGGGTGATTTCAACTACCCCACCATTAACTGGGAAAACTACTCATGTACCAACTCTTGTGCTCAACATTTTGTGAAATTCATAAATTCCAATGCCTTGGATCAACTTATCCACACCCCCACCAGGGGCAGCAATATCCTAGACCTGGTTATTACCAACATGGGCAACTGGTACTCCACATCAGAGGTCAGTTCCTCGTTGGTCAGATCCGACCACAAGCTAATCACCCTAGACATCCACATCCCTCCCCCACCCCCCATTAGGGAAACCACAGTAAAAAATTTCTCCAAAGCCAACTTCACGCTTCTTAAGACAGAAGTGGCAAACTTCACGACACCCATGCTGACGGACAATAGAGGTATGACTGCTGAATCCTACACAAATGCACTTTATAAGCACTTACATGAGTGCATGGATCGTGCAATCCCTAACAAAACCAAGATGCTATCCTCCAAAAAAAGGAAGCCAATCTGGTGGTCCCCTGCCATAAACAAACTCTACAACAGAAGAAAGAAACTGTTGCAAAAGAGAGTAAAATCCCATGATTGGAGAAACTCCCTGGTCAGCCTCAGTAAGAAGCTGAGATCCCTCATAAAATCGTCCAAAGCTAGTTACGAAAACAAAATCACCACTGACTCTAAAGACAACCACAAAGCATTCTATAGCTATATCAAGAATCTCAATGGCAACACTCAGATCTGCTCTGAGTTACAGCACAATGGCACTAAATATAGAGAGCCAACTGATATTGCCAACATTCTGGCAGATAGGTTCAGTGCTAACTTTACCCCCCTGTCATCCCCTAAAGGGCCCATCTCTATACCAGAAGAATGCAACGTTCCTGTAATCATGGCTGCACAGGTAAAAAACACACTATCAAAAGCCAAGAACACAGCATCCATGGGACCTGACAACATCCCAGGCTATGTTCTACATGAACTACAGAACGAAGTCGCACCCCACCTAAGTACCATGTTCAATCATAGCCTCACCTCAGCCTATGTGCCCACTGAATGGCACACAGTGATGGTTATCCCACTCCACAAAGGGGGAGCCACCACAGCCCCTGGAAACTACCACCCCATTAGACTAACAAGCCTGGTCTGCAAGGCTATGGAATGTATCATCATGGAGCTTATAAACAATGACATTGGTAATTTTCCAACTCAGGACCCCACCCAGTTTAGGTTTGTAAAAGGCAGATCATGTCTCCTAAACCTGATAAACTTCTTTGAAGCAGTCACCAAAGCCATAGATGAGGGTAAGGTGGTTCACACAGCCTATCTAGATCTCGCCAAGGCTTTCGACACCATCCCCTACTCTGGAATTGTAGATAAACTCACTAAACTAGGTATAAATCCCTATGTCATAAGATGGGTTGCCAACTGGCTCACTGACAGAACCCACACTGTGAAAGTAGCAGACTCCAAATCCAACTTCAGACCAGTGACAAGTGGAGTACCACAGGGTTCAGTCCTGGGTCCTCTCCTGTTTGGTATCTATTTCTCTGAAGTACAGGCTAACACAGAAAGTCTTTGGCTAATGAATTTCACAGATGACTGCAAATTAGGAGCCATAATCAAAACTTCAAATGATGTGGATATCCTACAAAAGGGCCTCGCTGAGACAGATGCCTGGTGTCAAAGCCATGGCCTCAAGCTCAATGCCAAAAGGAGCATTGTCATCCCTTTTGGTAAAAACTCTGTACCCATGAACTATCACATAGGTGGTAGTCTCCTTAACACTGAAAGTGTGATAAGAGACCTTGGGACACAGGTGGACAGTAGTCTCTCCTTTGATAATCACATTGCCACAGTAGTCAGGAAATCCTTCTACGTGGCACACCTCATCATAAAAGGTTTCTCACCCAGGAAAAAAGAGGTCATTGTTCCCCTCTACTCATCACTCACTAGACCCATTATAGAGTACAATGCCCCTTTTGGTATGTACCTCGCAAGATATCTACAACAACTGGAAAGACCACAGAAATACCTCACAAAGAGGATTACCAGCCTCAAACAGATGCCCTAAGTATACCGTCTCAAAAAACTGCAGCTTTACTCTGTTGCATATTGCCTACTCAGAGGCGATCTCTGCCTAACACACAAAGCTATGTCAAACCCAGAGGTTTTAGACATGCTCCACTTAAAGAAATCCCAATCCCTATGAGCTACATGCTCTAGGGACCTAAACCTTCTCACCACAAAAACAGAACATGCTGGAGGGATAGATTCCTGTCCCAGAGACTTCCCATTCTCTGGAACAAACTACCTATCTATATCAAACAAAGCTCCTCATTAGCACTCTTCAAGAAAAATCTTGATGATTGGATGGGAGATAGGAAATTCACCCCGGGGATCACTTCAGTGGCTCTGCTCAACAGTAGCACAGGAAAATAATTTTCTTGTGTCACGAAAGCCAGGGTACCTTTTGGCAAGGCTTTTATAGGCCCTAGGGCCAATAGCCTAGTACCTACCTATGAGCCTATGAACCTATGAATAATGCATTCTTTAGCTATGTCTGCAAACTCAAAGGCAATACACAATTGGGTGCAGAGCTCATTGTAAACTGAGCCACCTATACTGAACCAGAAGATATAGCAAACTACTGGATGACAAATTCAGCTCCCAACTTTACCCCTCTCTCCCTCATAACCTTCCCTCAGGAAATATCATCAAATATAATTCACCTTGCTATCACTAGGAACAGGTCCTTAATGCTCACTCTAAGACCAAGAACATTGCATCAATGGGCCCAGACAATATCCCAGCATGTCTTCTAAATAGTATGAAACATGATCTATTAGGCCCTCTGGAATTGCTATTTAACTGTAGCCTCCAAACAGGCTTCATGCCTCATGAATGGAGAACAGTGACAGACATCCGTCTGCACAAAGGTGGGCCATCTACAGACCCATACATCTCACTAGTCTCATATGCAAAGCCATGGAAATAATTATCAAGGACATTCTGACAATGTCAGGTATTGCCAACTATGCCAGGAGAAAAAGAGCAGTGGATGTGTAACATATGCCAGCATAGTTTAGTTGGAGTTTTGTAAAGAATTATATGTCATTTGTATATGAAACTAATTTGTACAGAAGCATGTGTGGAAAAATGTACTTGTAAAGCTGCTTATGTTAAAAATGTGTCAACAGTGTGTCCTGCAGGACAGAAAAAAAACATACATGTATGTCAGACTGTACTATTGTAACTGAGTAAATGTATATATTGTAACAGAGGATACTGGAAGAGAAGAGGTTAAGCTCAGCCCCAGCTAACTTTTAGAAAAATATCCTGAAAATAAATTACTTAATTTAGGCCATAAAGATTTATCTTACCATTCTAATTACAGCCAGAGACAAAATGTCTGTGAAAACAAGGACTAGGAATCCTGCTGTATTGTCCTTAGCAGAGAAGTAATTACTACCCTGGTAGGGTGGAAGTGTTGAAATGGTTTTATGGCTTTCAGATGCTATAACACATCTTATCAAAGCTCTAGCTGCATGTATGGTAACACATATATGCGAGATTCTGGTTCAGTTTCTAGTAAAGAGGATAGTATAGGGAACCAGAAGTCAGATGACCAGATGTATGTGATTTCATTCTGTAATCCAGCAATGAAATTATGTCTTAATACTAGATGACACACAAGTCTCAGAGCAATATGTTCTTGAAACCTGACATAGAAGGATCCCTCACTTACTTCATTTTATTAAAATATAGGTTCATAGGTTCATAGGTTCATACTAGGCTATCTGCCCTAGGCATTTATAAGACAAGCCAGAGTGTGTTTGGTTTTCGCCACCCATTTTAAATGAATTTTACTATGCCCTTTTTCGAGGTTAGTATACTGTGCCTCTGTCTAACAGTGACACAGAAGTGATACCCGGGGTAAACCTATGATCTCCCATCCACTCATCAAGATTCCTCTTGAAGAGAGTCAATGAGGGACTCTGCCTAACCTGGACTGGGATTTTATTCCAGAGTGAAGGGAGCCTCTGGGTTATGAATCTGTCCCTCCAGCATGTCCTATTTATTTCAGTGCTGAGGTTCAAGTCTCTCGAGCACATAGCTGGATGGATTTTCTGAGGTGCAGCATATCCATTAGGTTGGACATGGCTTTATACGTCAGGCACAGATCACATCTGAGCAGGCGGTATGCCACTGAGTAGAGCTGGAGTTTCTTTAACCAGGCAGCATATGGCATCTCTTTGAGCCCTTTGATCCTCTTGGTGAGGTACTTTTGGGGTCTTTCCAGATGCTGCAGGTGTCTGGTAAGGTACATCCCAAAAGGGGCATTGTACTCAATTATGGGCCTGATGAGGGATGACTAAAGAGGCACAATGACCTCCCCTGATCTAGATGTGAATCCCTTCATGATTAGGTGGGCTATATAAAATGTGGATGTCAAATGAGAGATTGCTATCAACTTGGGTCCCCAGGTCCCTAATTACTTCTTCCATACTTAATGGATTACCACCTATGTGGTAATTTGTGGGCACTTTGTTTTTGCCAAAGGGGATGACTATACACTTTTTGGCGTTTAGCTTGAGGCCATGGCTCTGGCACCAGTTGTCTGTTTCTATGAGGCCCTTTTGTAGGATGCTTGTGTCAGCTGGAGAGTCGATTATGGCTCCCAGTTTGCAGTCATCTGCAAACTTGGTCAGCCACAGTCCTTCCATGTTATCCTGTACCTCTGAGAAATATATACCAAACCAGAGAGTTCCCAGGACTGAGCCTTGTGGGATGCCACTTGTAATTGGTTTGGAGTCTGATATGGCTCCAGCAATTCTAACCATGTGGGTTCTGTCCTTGAGACAGTTTGCAACCCATCTAGTGACATAGGGGTTTATATATAAGCTGGTGAGCTTATCTATAATGCCCGAGTGGGGTATTGTATCGAAGGCTTTTGCAAGGTCCAGGTAGGCTGTGTGGCCCACCTTTCCCTCATTAATGGCCTTGGTGACTGTTTCAAAGAAATCAACCAGGTTTAAGAGGCAGGATCTGCCCTTAACAAAGCCAAACTGGGTAGGATCCAGTGTCTGTAGGTCCCCAATATCTTTATTTATGAGGTCCATGATGATCCTTTCCATAGCTTTGCAGACCAAGCTAGTCAGGCTTATGGGGCGATAGTTTCCAGGATCCGTTGAGGCACCACCTTTGTGGACAGGGACCACTGTTGCTGTACGCCACTCTTTGGGTACATATCCTGTAGTAAGGCTGAGATTGAACAGTAGTTTTATGTTTGGGTTTAGTTCTTCTTGGAGTTCATGTAGGACGCAGCCCGGGACACTGTCTGGTCCCATTGATGCTGTGTTTTTTGCTTTGGACAGGGCGGCTCTTCCCTGAGCATCTGAGATGTCAGGGGGGCAGCACTCTGCTAGGATAGATATTTGCCCTTTTGGTGGGGAAGGGGGGGGAGAAGTTTGCGCTGAACCTGTCAGCTAGGATGTTGGCAATGTCTGTGTGTTCGGTGTATTTTTTTGTCATTTTGGACTAATTCTGAGCATATCCGGGAATTCCCACCCAGGTTCCTAACATAACTAAAGAAAGCCTTGTGATTATCCTTAGTGTCCTGTGCAATTTTTCTCTCAAAGCTGGCCTTAGACGATTTTATGAGTGCCCTTAGTTTTTTGCTAATACTGATCAGAGATGCCTTCCATTTTTGGGATTTTGCTCTATCATGTAGTAGCTTCCTCCTTCTATTGTATAGTTTGTTTATGGCTGGGGTCCACCAGACAGGACGCCTAACTTTGGAGGATTGGGTCTTTGTTTTATTTGGGATTACATGATCCATGCATTCCTGAAGGTGTTCATAGAATGCGTTTATAAAGGATTCTACGGTCTGGGCCATATTTTCCACAGGCCCGGGGGCTTTGAAGGATTCCACCTCGGTTTTGAAGAGTGTGAAATTTGCTTTAGAGAAGTTTTTCACTGTGGTTTTCTGGGCAGGGGCTGGGGTCGGGATGTGAATATCTAGTGAGATTAGTTTATGGTCTGATCTTACCAGTGAGGGATACACTTCTGGTCTGGAGCATAGAGTCCCCTTGTTGGTGATAATCAGGTCCAGTATGTTTTCCCCTCTTGTGGGGGTGGCAACAAGTTGTTCCATAGCATTTGAGTTTATATATTCCAGGAACCTTTGGGCTAGGGTGTTGGAGCTAGAGTAATGCTCCCAGTCTATGTTAGGATAGTTGAAGTCACCCAATATAATGGTGTTTGGAGAGACCTTCATATTTTCCAGTGTTCTCAAGGAGGCTGAGTGGGGTTCCTGGGTTTTGGAGGGCGGTCTGTAGCAGGCTATAAACTGGAAGGCAGTTTTACCCACTGTTAGTCGCACATGGATAGTCTCTGATGCTTCATGCTGTGCCACCAACCTGGAGGTGTGGGTATCTTTGACGAATATTGATACTCCCCCTCCTTTTGTAGTTCAGTCCAAATTTTGGGGCCGAAAAACATGGTATGAGGTATAACCTGGTAGTGCTGGGGTGCTCTCGGGAGTCTTGAACCAGGTTTCTGTTACTGCACAGATATCGATGTTCTCCATGCTAAGGAGAGTTTCGAGTGCGTGCATCTTGAGGTTTAGACTTCTGGCATTGAGTAGCATTACTCTTAGTTTCTTATCCTTTGTGATACCTGTGGAGGTGGGTTTGTCTTTTGAGCCTTGCAAAGGCACTATGGGTGGTGGCAAAAGCCTTTGCCAGTATCCAAAAGCCCAGGGGTGACAGGTGCAAGCCATCCCTAGCGAAGCATTGTGGCTTGTCGAGCATGTCATCCCAGGCAGACAGGCATTGGATCCCCTTTGAATGACACCAATACTTAAGCCAATTGTTGAAATTGATCATCTTGTCTTCATATTGTGGCATCATTCTTGGTGAGGGTAAGATGCTACTCAAGGTTAGGGTCATACCGGCCTGGGCTACATGTTTAGAAAGCTCCTCTATGTCTCTTTTCATGCAGTCCAGGGAGGTACGTCTCAGGTCATTCACACCAGCATGGACAATGACTGAGTCATATTTGTACTTGCCTTGGAGTGACCTGAGTGCTTGTGTTATGTGGCGGATTCTAGCGCCTGACAGGCAGCTCACCATGACCTTCTCTTTGTTCAGCCTGGTGAATGGGACGTTAGCGTGCCTGACGATAGAGTCACCTATTACAAGTGTATCAGGTGTGTTGTTTAGCCTTCAGGGCTTTGACTGTTCGACACACTGGAGAGAGAGAGAGAGAGAGAGATAGGGATGTATTTCAGAGACTACCCCTTCCCTGGAACAGCCTCCCCATCCATGTGTAGCAGAATTCCTCCCTAACCCAATTCAAGTGTAGCTTGGACAATTGGATGGGGAACAGGAAATTCATCCCTGGTTTGGGAGCTATATCTCTAATGGATGCAGGCAGCCTATAAATGTTTCTGCTCCCAAGCTCCAGCTGACAATTATCACGGGTATCAGAAATTGTCAGAGATTTGGGAAGCATGGCTTGGCTTAAAAATAACCTTGTAGCCATTCGCCAATAATTACGTATGAACCTCTTTCCTAAAGTTTGTGTCTTTCGGCTTTTCCCGGTTAGGGGTCGCCACAGTGGAACTCTGGTCTGCTAATGATTGGCAGTTGATTTTTACGTACCAGCTTGCCAGGCCTGATGCACAACCTTCAATGAAGGTATGCCCATTCACGCATGTCTCCACGCAGAATACGCTCTAGCTGAGAATTGAACCGGACAGAGTCTTACTGTGAGGCGACAACGCTACTGCAGCACCACCACCGCGTGCTCTCTTTAAATAGAAAATTTCCGGAAGCAAGCACTTCAAACATCAGCCTCTATTTGTATTAGTGTGGATGCACAACATAGTTTGTTTTGCAGTAACAGAGAGTGAAGATAAACAACTGCACTACTAAATTCTGTAAGCAAGGAGCACAACATCAGCTTACATATGTTTGGTGTGGCAGGAGATTTGATTTGCAGCAAGAATGCAGTGGAATGTTCATCTGTACACTTTCACTAGATTATTCTTAGTTTAAGTGCAGGTGTGCAGGTGTGTGTGTGTGTGTGTGTGTGTGTGTGTGTGTGTGTGTGTGTGTGTATATATATACGTAAAATGCCCAAGTTAGGGGAATTGTTTAGTTTAATTTTTTGCTCAAAGTCAAGCTCTGAACCTTCACTGTATGAGGCAAGGCCTTAATCCTCCAAAGGAATAAACAGGCCTCCTTTAGCATATTTTTTTAAATCCCTGAGGATTGCAGTCTGTCAGTGTCACCCATAGAGATACATATGTTTGGGCTACAGTTTGTTAAGCACTTAGTGCAGATGAGTATGGCTATGAACTGTTAAAGAGCTGCTTCCTGTAGTACTTGGTTTGATACCTTCAGCTTTTATTTGTTGTCATCTATGTGACTGAATTTACTTCAACAGACAGTGCTCCTAGGCAGTTACTAAAAAGTTACACCTGTGACCAGTGGGCTGTCTCAGGCTATTAACAAATGTATTACATTATCTTTTGAATTCCTGCACCCTTCACATAAATGCTTATTAGTACTTCACTATATGCTATTTGAGTAGGAATCCCAGCAAATCTCTTGTAGTTTAATAGCTTGCCAAATGCATTTTCTGTAAATGTGAGTTTTAAGGGAAAATACGTTTACTGTTTCTCATGCTGTTTGTTTTCAATGTCAGAGTGTTTTGTTTTATTTAGAAAATAGTTGTGAGTGCTTGTCTGTAAAATATGAAATAAAAGTTTTCTCTGAAAACCCAAACCCTCTCCTGCTGCTAATGCTCAACTCTTTTTTTCTCTGGAAACTATTAATGACATTCTAATCTCTGTGATAATTGTAAAAGTAAAGAAGAAATAGTACATACACTGGTCTGGCAGTGCAGAGATTAAGGTTACAAACTGCAGTACCTCTGATGGGGGTTGATTCCATCAGGCCTTACTTGCCAACTGTGTGATCTTAAGCAAGTCACTTAACCAGACGTTTCTCCTGGGTCATCCCCAAAAAAGACTGTGCTCAATGGGCCTACCTGGTAAACAAGTAGGATTATTGTTGCTATTATGGTAATTGAGGAGAGGCAGCCAAGTAATGGGATACTGGATAGGCTAGCTGGGGTCTGATTCATTATCTTTCATAGGGCTCCATTTCTCCATGATTCAGCTCTACTGGATCTGGAGGGGTATGCTGCAACATGTAAGCCATCCCCACAAAAATATTATGTTTTATGCAGTAATATATCTAATTTTTGTATGAATTGTTGACCTTGAACTGCTGGAGTATTTATATTGTCTGTAATTGTTTTACTGAATTAATTGCACTACAGAATGAATTTATTCATTACTAGGCCTGGATTATGCAATATAGTCTAAATGTTGCATTTTGTAGTCTAAATATGTTACATTTTAGCAATATATTTTTGTAGTATCTTCTTTACAGCCTCCAGCAACTGCAAAGGTGCTGACATTTGTCAGGTTAGTATAGTCTGCATAATTTGGAGTGATTATCAGAACCGTCTTATCTTCAGCATCCATTATGTAGTCATTCCATATTAGTGTGAAACAGTCTTCCCTACAAGACTGAATTGTAAAGGATTTCTACATTCAGTTTAAAACTGCTACTCTGTCAGTTAACACAGAGGACTAAAGCTCCAGCTTATGAATGAGCTGCTTCCTGTAGTAAGGGTGCAGGGTTTGAATCTTTCCGTCTTCATTTACCTCCTGTGTGACATTGAGAAAGTCACTTAACCAGATAGTGCTTTGGAGCAAATAGGAATTTGGGCTATAGGCTCCCTAATGGTCTCAAGGCCTGCATGCCTAGTAACTGTGAAACTGTTGCTGTTGTTTACCAGCTATTCCCTACTGCATAGTTGATCTATTTCAGGAAATGTTACAGTAATATCACCAGTACACTAGTTTTTTTAAATGTAACCTAGTAGTTTATTCTTCAAGGGCAGGAGGCACTCCATTTACAGATGAAGAACTGAAATATCATCTGATAAGCACTCCAGTTTAATCTGTACTAAACACGTCTAGATCTTGTACTCTGATGTTAGTGATCTTTATACATGTTCACATAGTCATCCCAACTCACTAATTAAGTACATATAATTTATTTCTTCATAACAATAAGGGATGTATACAGTCAAGAAAGTGACTGTAACTGCTGGTGGAAGAACGGGCATTCTGGGGATGACAGTAACTTATGCATTTATCACCCGGTAATTTTTAGCAGTCTTTAATCTACCTATGCAGGTGTAGTGCGTACATGCAAGTGCACTACACTGTAATACCTTGGCTACTGTTTGTTGAAATTAATTTGAAATGTGACTTTGGTCAGTCTTATTGGAGATGGTTGCAATCAACAATGTGGCTATAATTACAGGCTTGAGGGATGTCTTCGGAGAAAAATGTCTGACCCTGCTGAGCTGATAAAGTTAAGAAGTCATTAGTCTGGCTTTGCAGAACCAGTGTGCATTTCTTTAAAGAAATTGGATTACTTTAATGTGGCCATTTTAACACAATCAGACACGGTGTGCATGCATTCAATAAAGTGGCCATGACTGTTGAGTATGGATGTTGGTGGGTTATAATGGCAGTAGTTTGAGTGGCCTTTTATGGCTGAAATATTCTGAAATGGGTACTTTTGTCATTGTTTCATATATTTTGTTTCACAGTTTATTGGAGAAAGTATTCAAAGCTAAAACTTTAAAACATACTGACAAATATTACTGTATTAAACAAGATGTATAATTTAAAAGAATCAGGAAGGTGAATCAAAGAACAAGTGCATTTATATATAATCCTAAAAATGTGTGTGTGTGTGTGTGGGGGGGGGGGGGGACTAATGTTTGAAAATAGCCTGGAGGGCAAGGTAAACAATTCACCACTGGTCAGATGCATTTTCAATTAATATGAATTTCAAGGGAAGAGAAGTTTACTGTTGATCATGTTAAGTCTGTTTTCAGTGTGCAACTGTTTTGCTTTGTTTAGCAAATGGCTGTATGTATTTGTGCTATGAAATTTAAAATAAATCCAAATCTCTAATCATTGTAAAAGTAAAGATGAAACTAGTATGCACGCTGACAAGTTTGAACAGTGATTAAAGAAAATAGGGAGAGGGAATGAAGTAATAGATCAATGGAATAGCTGTTAGGTGGGGACGCTGGTCCATTACCCTGCCAATGGATTGATTTGGCCAGGATTCCACTCAGAAAGGAGGAGGATGTAGACCATTAATTATAGGGAGGTTAGCATAATGGTTAAGGCGTTTACTTTAACAGACATAAAGTGCAGGGTTTGATACTCACATGTGGTAATTGGCTAGGCTTAAAATGGCCCATAACGGCAGTTAGCCTAGTACTAATCTATGAACCTATGAAAAGAAGTATCATCACTCAGTCAATCTTTCCCAAGTCTTATGGGTTTTTAACACCATGACAGGAATGATCCCCATTCCTAAGTCAAAATATGATTAAAGTTCATGAAATTAGTATTGTTTCAATCTTTGATGTTAGCCAAAAGTTTTCTTCACAGCACCGACAATGTCTCCAAGATTTCCTCCTTCTGTAATTCATACAGGTTTATAAGTATCAGTAGCATATCTAAGTGCAACTATATATTCTTTTTTTATTATACCCATTTCTCCTACTACCGTTGGAAATGTCTGGGTATCTTTCTTCCACATTGCCCTCATTTCTGCCTGCAAATCCTGGTATTTTACAACTTTGTGTACATAAGACACTGTAATCACTGTGTAGCAGTTTCAATGATTAATGCTACTTTTGTCTTCTTTTTATGGACTACTATATCTGGTTTTCTACCATCTATGTTTTAAACTGTTGGTAATGGGTGATCCCATGTTATGTTAACGTCATCATTTTCTATAATGCTTTGTGGCTGATGTTTCCAATGCTTCTCAGATACTTCAATATTGCAATGTTTGCACAATCCCCAGTGCAACAGTCTTGCCACTTTAAATGACATTCAGTATACAGGCCCTTTGCCATTAGTGTATCACACCCGTCAACAAGATGTGTGACTGTTTCTAGTTCTGTTTTATAGACCCTGCATTTCTCTGTTTCTCCCACATGTTCAGTGGACTTTGTATACCAATATGTATGCAGTCCACTCTACTGGAACGACAATGTTAACCTTTCTTCTTTAGGTTTAAATTCACCTCTCCTTAACCATTCCTGCATCAGAGCCTGATCGACATGAGGTTGTTCCAGGAGTTTTCTCTACTTGCATCTATATTTATGAATTTTCCACATTTCTTGCCTTCTCATCTGATCCTTCTCCTTATATTCTTTCTTTTGTTTTTGGCATATTCAGTTGTTGCCTGATTTCTGTTGACTTCTGGTTTGATTTCCATTCTCACCTGCTTCTGCTAAACTATGCAGGGAAGTCATCTTCGACTTGTTCTCATCATGTAAAACTTTCACTGTTTGGATCTGGTGAGGTCAGCAGATACGGATGCAGTTCTATAATTGCAGATCTATACATGTAATCAATTTCAAGGAGGCCCATACCACCTTCAGAGCGAGGAATATCTAATATTGGTATATACTGATTTTTGTATATCAATTGATAACTGCAAAACATTTTTCTTTTTTTCCTGTCCAACTGATCCTATACATTTTGGAGACAGTCAATAACCCCAAAATTGTATGCTAGACAGGAAGAGCAAATTGGTTTATTTCTTGGACTTTATTCCTAATTTCGGGGATGTTTTCAGTATTTATTTATTTATTTGATCTAGGTTTGTTGACCAGGATAGTCTGACTGGGCAATTGCCCTTTTTGCCCTTTTTCAGTGGAGGCCCAGGGGGAAAGCCCCAACAGCTACAAACAAGTACATAACAATATGAATTCTTTACAAAGAATTAACATGTTAAATTGCTGAAACAGCATATAGATTTGTTAGTATAGTTAGTACAGTAATTGCAAAATCAAAGAAACACAAATTATTCTGAAAAGACATTCATACTATAAACAATGCTGAAGAGAATAGATATTGTCAGGTCAATATTTACAGGCAGTTATATTTACAAGATTTCTTTCAAGTATGCTCCCTAGTGACTATACACAGGGTATGGTCCCATGAAGTTGGACACTGTTTATCCAAGGGTTAGACAGGTACATAGTCATGAGTTAGTTAGGTTGGTCTTGAAAAGTGTTTTAAGTTGTGAAAGGTTAGAGATAATTATTATGTTCTGGGGGCTAGAGTTCCAGGTTCTAGCGACTTTATTCGAATGGAGAGAATCACCATAGTAATTGTTTGCCTTACTGACTTCTAATACAAATTTAGTGGAAGATCTCAGGTACCTTTGGTTAGTTAGTAATTGAATTAGGCTGCAGAGAACTGGGCATTTTTCTGGTTGGTATACTGTGGCATGGGCCATTGTAAGTTGAATGTATGTTAGGAAATTGGGTAATTCAAACTAGTTTATTATTTAAGGTTCATTTGTAATGTCTCAATAAGAGTTAATTTTTTTTCCCAAGGATTGTTTGTCCATGTTTTAGGTGAAATTCTTGATTTCTTCACCGTGATTTCTAATGTCGCTGTTTCTTCCGTCAATCTTAAGAATTCTTCCAGAGTAGGTTCTTGTTAGACTTCCACTTTCTAGCTATACATTTCCTTGCCACAGCTAGTATGGACCAAAGGAGGTATAGATCTCTTTTATTCATTCCAATAGTATATTTAACATTTAAGAGGGACTGAAGATTTAGTTGGTGTAAGATATTACAGTGATGGCATCTAAATGGAGACTTTGTGACAAATTTGGCAGTTTTATTATAGCAGGTTTTTAGTTTTGATAGATTGTTCTTTTTTTATGTTGGTGAAAATGGCAGAGGCATAAAAAAGAGAAGAGAGCAGGTGAGTTCTAGCAAAAGACTGTCTTTTGATGTTAGTGAGGTATGGTTTAATTCTGTATACAGCCTAGTTTAATGTCAATATTTTTATGGTCAGTGATAGAAGAATGTCAAATTTCATGTTTTTATCTGTTACTCCTAGTAGCTTAGTATGAGATACAGGTTCTGTCTTAGTCTTGTCAGAAGAATATATTTGGAAGGGGGTTTGTAGGTCTTGGGTTTGGCTGTTAGAGAAAATCATTAGTTTAGTTTATTTTAGGATTTAGGATTAACTGGGAGCTGGAGAGCCAAGACTTTACTTCAGTGAAAGACATCTGGGTTATTTCTTGTAGTTAGGGAGTGAGGAGGCTGCACAGATGAATGTGGCATCATCAGCATATTGTATGCATGTGGAAAAGTTAGTGGAAGTATTCAATTTATTGGTAAAGATGTTGAGTAAGAGAGGGCCAGGATAGAACCCTGTGGCACTCCTACTCTGACAGGTAACAGTCAGGAGAGTTCATTTTGCCATTTTATAGCCTGTTTACAGTCTGTCAAGTAGTTGTGGAACCGTGTAAGAACAGAGTTACTTAAAGATACAAGTTCATTTAGTAGTTTTTGATGAGACACTGTCAAATGCTTTTGCCATATCTAGGTATATTGAGGAGACTAATTGGCTATTGTTTCTGAAATGGTTAATGGTATTTTAGTCTTCTATAATATTCCTGCTTCCTTACTTGTTGCATTTATTTACGCTTTATTGTCGATCCTTCATCAGTTTCTTCCATTTTCTTGCCTGATTTGCACACAGAGACCCTAATTTTAATAATGTTGCTCATTAGCATGTCATTATACTTACATTAGCATATGTTATAAGCAGCTATGTTGATTGGCCTACTATGGTCATGTTCAATGCATTTCTGAATTGTAAACACCCACCCTGTGGGTGGCTGTTTGCTGTGTACAATTGCCTACAACAATAGAGCACATTTTCTGAATCTCAACTAGCATTTAATTTTCTGAAACAATGCATAGTTTATTCTTTTCATTACCTTAAATGTTGCCTTTTCCCTTTCATAATCAAGTCAAATATTTCAGCTTTATTATCTTGTACAATATGCCTTCTTTCCTCACTGATTACATCTTTTGCTCTCATAGTTAATAAGAAGACGTTGGGCAGAAATAACATATTTTTGCCATTGCAGAATACCGTACATTTACCCTTTTTCTATTCATCAAAGTTACACAAAATATATCCTTCAGCTTGTTTACCATAAAGTTCAGAGATACCCTCAAGTTACTCTCCGATTTACATGACCCGCACCATAAACTTCTATCATGATTCTTTCTTGCAAAAGTCTCATCAAGTAAGATTAATCCTTTGAAAAACGCTATAATTTTAGTTTCACTTACCTCAT